>NW_022097206.1:0-14990 GCF_006542625.1 Nomascus leucogenys | reverse complement strand
GCGCTCCGAAAGTCCACTGCAGTTTCTAGAGAAAGAGTGTTTCAGAACTGCTCAAAAAAAGTAAGCTTCAACTCTGTAGTTTAATGCACAGAACAGAAAGAAGTTTCACAGAATGCTTCTGTGTAGTTTTATTTGAAGATATTCCTTTTTCACTATAGGCCCTTAGCTCGAATGTCCACTGCAGTTTCTACAGAAAGAGTGTTTCAGAACTGCTCAATCAAAGTAAGCTTCACTCTGTTAGTTGAATGCACAGAACAGAAAGAAGTTTCACAGAATGCTTCTGTGTAGTTTTTATTTGAAGATATTCCTTTTTCCACTATAGGCCCCTTAGCGCTCAATGTCCACTGCAGTTTCTACAGAAAGGTGTTTCAGAACTGCTCAATCAAAAGTAAGCTTCAACTCTGTTAGCTGAATGCACAGAACAGAAGAAGTTTCAGAGAATGCTTCTGTTGTTTTTATTTGAATATTCCTTTTTCCACTATAGGCCCTTTAGCTCGGAATGTCAACTTCCAGTTTCTACAGAGAGAGTGTTTCAGAACTGCTCAATCAAAAGTAAGCTTCAACTCTGTAGTTTAATGCACAGAACAGAAAGAAGTTTCACAAATGCTTCTGTGTAGTTTTTATTTGAAGATATTCCTTTTTCCACTATAGGCCCCTTAGCGCTCGAAGTCCACTTGCAGTTTCTACAGAAAGAGTGTTTCAGAACTGCTCAATCAAAAGTAAGCTTCAACTCTAAGTTTAATGCACAGAACAGAAAGAAGTTTCACAAATGCTTCTGTGTAGTTTTTATTTGAAGATATTCCCTTTTCCACTATAGGCACTTTAGCGCTCAGAATGTCAACTTGCAGTTTCTACAGAAAGAGTGTTTCAGAACTGCTCAATCAAAAGTAAGCTTCAACTCTGTAAGTTTAATGACAGAACAGAAAGAAGTTTCACAGAATGCTTCTGTGTAGTTTTTATTTCAAGATATTCCTTTTTCCACTATAGGCCCTTAGCGCTCGAATTTCCACCTGCAGTTTCTACAGAAAGAGTGTTTCAGAACTGCTCAATCAAAAGTAAGCTTCAACTCTAGTTGAATGCACAGAACAGAAAGAAGTTTCACAGAATGTTCTGTGTAGTTTTTATTTGAGATATTCCTTTTCCACTATAGGCCCTTAGCGCTCCGAAGTCCTCTTGCAGTTTCTACAGAAAGAGTGTTTCAGAACTGCTCATCAAAAGTAAGCTTCAACTCTTAAGTTTAATGCACAGAACAGAAGAAGTTTCACAAATCTTCTGCGTAGTTTTTATTTGAAGATATTCCTTTTTCCACTATAGGCCCTTTAGCGCTCAGAATGTCAACTTGCAGTTTCTACAGAAAGAGTGTTTCAGAACTGCTCAATCAAAAGTAAGCTTCAACTCTGTTAGTTGAATGACAGAACAGAAAGAAGTTTCACAGAATGCTTCTGTAGTTTTTATTTGAAGATATCCTTTTTCCACTAGGCCTTAGCGCTGAAGTCCACTTGCAGTTTCTACAGAAAGAGTGTTTCAGAACTGCTCAATCAAAAGTAAGCTTCAACTCTGTTGAATGCACAGAACAGAAAGAAGTTTCACAGAATGCTTCTGTGTAGTTTATTTGAAGATATTCCTTTTTCCACTATAGGCCCTTAGCGCTCGAATGTCCACTTGCAGTTTCTACAGAAAGAGTGTTTCAGAACTGCTCAATCAAAAGTAACTTCAACTCTGTTAGTGAATGCACAGAACAGAAAGAAGTTTCACAGAATGCTTCTGTGTTTTATTTGAAGATTCCTTTTTCCACTATAGGCCCTTAGCATCAGAATGTCCACTTGCAGTTTCTACAGAAGAGTGTTTCAGAACTGCTCAATCAAAAGTAAATAACTCTGTTAGTTGAATGCACAGAACAGAAAGAAGTTTCACAGAATGCTTCTGTGTAGTTTTTATTTGAGATATTCCTTTTTCCACTATAGGCCCTTAGCGCTCGAATGTCCACTTGCAGTTTCTACAGAAAGAGTGTTTCAGAACTGCTCAATCAAAAGTAAGCTTCAACTCTGTTAGTTGAATGCACAGAACAGAAAGAAGTTTCACAGAATGCTTCTGTGTAGTTTTATTTGGAGATATTCCTTTTCCACTATAGGCCCTTAGCGCTCGAATGTCCACTTGCAGTTTCTACAGAAAGAGTGTTTCAGAACTGCTCATCAAAGTAAGCTTCAACTCTGTAAGTTAATGCACAGAACAGAAGAAGTTTCACAAAATGCTTCTGTGTAGTTTTTATTTGAAGATATTCCTTTTTCCACTATAGGCCCTTAGCGCTCCGAATGTCCACTTGCAGTTTCTACAGAAAGAGTGTTTCAGAACTGCTCAATCAAAAGTAAGCTTCAACTCTGTAGTTGAATGCACAGAACAGAAAGAAGTTTCACAGAATGCTTCTGTGTAGTTTTTATTTGAAGATATTCCTTTTTCCACTATAGGCCCTTAGCGTCCGAAAGTCCACTGCAGTTTCTACAGAAAGAGTGTTTCAGAACTGCTCAATCAAAGTAAGCTTCACTCTGTTAGTTGAATGCACAGAACAGAAAGAAGTTTCACAGAATGCTTCTGTGTAATTTTCATTTGAAGATATTCCTTTTTCCACTATAGGCACCTTAGCGTTCAGAATGTCCACTTGCAGTTTCTACAGAAAGAGTGTTTCAGAACTGCTCAATCAAAAGTAAGCTTCAACTCTGTTAGTTGAATGCACAGAACAGTAAGAAGTTTCACAGAATGCTTCTGTGTAGTTTTTATTTGAAGATATTCCTTTTTCCACTATAGGCCCCTTAGCGTCAATGTCCACTTGCAGTTTCTACAGAAAGAGTGTTTCAGAACTGCTCAATCAAAAGTAAGCTTCAACTCTGTTAGTTGAATGCACAGAACAGAAAGAAGTTTCAAGAATGCTTCTGTGTAGTTTTTATTTGAAGATATTCCTTTTTCCACTATAGGCCCTTAGCTCGGAATGTCCACTTGCAGTTTCTACAGAAAGAGTGTTTCAGAACTGCTCAATCAAAAGTAAGCTTCAACTCTGTTAGTTGAATGCACAGAACAGAAAGAAGTTTCACAGAATGCTTCTGTGTATTTTATTTGAAGATATTCCTTTTTCCACTATAGGCCCTTAGCGCTCGAATGTCCACTTGCAGTTTCTACAGAAAGAGTGTTTCAGAACTGCTCAATCAAAAGTAAGCTTCAACTCTTAGTTGAATGCACAGAACAGAAAGAAGTTTCACAGAATGCTTCTGTGTAGTTTTTATTTGAAGATATTCCTTTTTCCACTATAGGCCCTTAGCGCTCGAATGTCAACTTGCAGTTTCTACAGAAAGAGTGTTTCAGAACTGCTCAATCAAAAGTAAGCTTCAACTCTGTAGTTGAATGCACAGAACAGAAAGAAGTTTCACAAATGCTTCTGTGTAGTTTTTATTTGAAGATATTCCTTTTTCCACTATAGGCCCTTAGCGCTCGAATGTACTGCAGTTTCTACAGAAAGAGTGTTTCAGAACTGCTCAATCAAAAGTAAGCTTCAACTCTGTTAGTTGAATGCACAGAACAGAAAGAAGTTTCACAGAATGCTTCTGTGTAGTTTTTATTTGAAGATATTCCTTTTTCCACTATAGGCCCTTCGCTCAAATGTCACTTGCAGTTTCTACAGAAAGAGTGTTTCAGAACTGCTCAATCAAAAGTAAGCTTCAACTCTGTTAGTTGAATGCACAGAACAGAAAGAAGTTTCACAGAATGCTTCTGTAGTTTTTATTTGAAGATATCTTTTTCCACTATAGGCCCTTAGCGCTCGAATGTCCCTTGCAGTTTCTACAGAAGAGTGTTTCAGAACTGCTCAATCAAAAGTAAGCTTCAACTCTGTTAGTTGAATGCACAGAACAGAAAGAAGTTTCACAGAATGCTTCTGTGTAGTTTTTATTTGAAGATATTCCTTTTTCCACTATAGGCCCTTAGCGCTCGAATGTCACTTGCAGTTTCTACAGAAAGAGTGTTTCAGAACTGCTCAATCAAAAGTAAGCTTCAACTCTGTTAGTTGAATGACAGAACAGAAAGAAGTTTCACAGAATGCTTCTGTGTAGTTTTTATTTGAAGATATTCCTTTTTCCACTATAGGCCCTTAGCGCTCCGAATGTCCACTTGCAGTTTCTACAGAAAGAGTGTTTCAGAACTGCTCAATCAAAAGTAAGCTTCAACTCTGTTAGTTGAATGACAGAACAGAAAGAAGTTTCACAGAATGCTTCTGTGTAGTTTTTATTTGAAGATATCCTTTTTCCACTATAGGCCCTTAGCGCCGAATGTCCACTTGCAGTTTCTACAGAAAGAGTGTTTCAGAACTGCTCAATCAAAAGTAAGCTTCAACTCTGTTAGTTGAAACAGAACAGAAAGAAGTTTCACAGAATGCTTCTGTGTAGTTTTTATTTGAAGATATTCCTTTTTCCACTATAGGCCCTTAGCGCTCCGAAATGTCCACTTGCAGTTTCTACAGAAAGAGTGTTTCAGAACTGCTCAATCAAAAGTAAGCTTCAACTCTGTTAGTTGAATGCACAGAACAGAAAGAAGTTTCACAGAATGCTTCTGTAGTTTTTATTTGAAGATATTTTTTCCACTATAGGCCCTTAGCCTCGAATGTCCACTTGCAGTTTCTACAGAAAGAGTGTTTCAGAACTGCTCAATCAAAAGTAAGCTTCAACTCTTTAGTTGAATGCACAGAACAGAAAGAAGTTTCACAGAATGCTTCTGTGTAGTTTTATTTGAGATATCCTTTTTCCACTATAGGCCCTTTAGCGCACGAATGTCACTTGCAGTTTCTACAGAGAGAGTGTTTCAGAACTGCTCAATCAAAAGTAAGCTTCAACTCTGTTAGTTGAAGGACAGAGAAAGAAGTTTCACGAATGCTTCTGTGTAGTTTTTATTTGAAGATATTCCTTTTTCCACTATAGGCCCCTTAGCGCTCGAATGTCCACTTGCAGTTTCTACAGAAAGAGTGTTTCAGAACTGCTCAATCAAAAGTAAGCTTCAACTCTGTTAGTTGAATGCACAGAACAGAAAGAAGTTTCACAGAATGCTTCTGTGTAGTTTTTATTTGAAGATATTTCTTTTTCCACTATAGGCCCCTTAGCGTTCAGAATGTCCACTTGCAGTTTCTACAGAAAGAGTGTTTCAGAACTGCTCAATCAAAAGTAAGCTTCAACTCTGTTAGTTGAATGCACAGAACACAAAGAAGTTTCACAGAATGCTTCTGTGTAGTTTTTATTTGAAGATATTCCTTTTTCCACTATAGGCCCCTATTGCTCAAATGTCACTTGCAGTTTCTACAGAAAGAGTGTTTCAGAACTGCTCAATCAAAAGTAAGCTTCAACTCTGTTAGTTGAATGCACAGAACAGAAAGAAGTTTCACAGAATGCTTCTGTGTAGTTTTTATTTGGAGATATTCCTTTTTCCACTATAGGCCCTTAGCGCTGAATGTCAACTTGCAGTTTCTACAGAAAGAGTGTTTCAGAACTGCTCAATCAAAAGTAAGCTTCAACTCTGTTGTTGAATGACAGAACAGAAAGAAGTTTCACAGAATGCTTCTGTGGTTTTTATTTGAATATATTCCTTTTTCCACTATAGGCCCCTTATGCTTTCAGAATGTCCACTTGCAGTTTCTACAGAAAGAGTTTCAGAACTGCTCAATCAAAAGTAAGCTTCAACTCTGTTAGTTGAATGCACAGAACAGAAAGAAGTTTCACAGAATGCTTCTGTGTAGTTTTTATTTGAGATATTCTTTTTCCACTATAGGCCCTTAGCCTCGAATGTAACTTGCAGTTTCTACAGAAAGAGTGTTTCAGAACTGCTCAATCAAAAGTAAGCTTCAACTCTGTTAGTTGAATGCACAGAACAGAAAGAAGTTTCACAGAATGCTTCTGTGTAGTTTTTATTTGCAGATATTCCTTTTTCTCTATAGGCCCCTTAGCGCTCCGAATGTCCACATGCAGTTTCTACAGAAAGGTGTTTCAGAACTGCTCAATCAAAAGTATCCTTCAACTCATTAGTTGAATGCACAGAACAGAGAAGTTTCACAGAATTCTTCTGTGTAGTTTTTATTTGAATATATCCTTTTTCCACTATAGGCCTTAGCGCTCGAATGTCAACTTGCAGTTTCTACGAAAGAATGTTTCAGAACTGCTCAATCTAAAGTAAGCTTCAACTCTGTTAGTTGAAGGAGAGAACAAAAAATTTCACACAATGCTTCTGTGTAGTTTTTATTTGAAGATATCCCTTTTTCCACTAAGCCCCTTAGTGCTCCGAATGTCCACTTGCAGTTTCTACAGAAAGAGTGTTTCAGAACTGCTCAATCAAAAGTAAGCTTCAACTCTGTTAGTTGAATGCACAGAACAGAAGATGTTTCACAGAATGCTTCTGTGCAGTTTTTATTTGAGATATTACTTTTTCCATTATAGGCCCTTAGCGCTCCGAATGTCCACTGCAGTTTCTACAGAAAGGTGTTTCATAACTGCTCAATCAAAGTAAGCTTCAACTCTGTTAGTTTAATGCACAGAACAGAAAGAAGTTTCACAAAATGCTTCTGTGTAGTTTTTATTTGGAGATATTACTTTTTCCACTATAGGCCCTTTAGCGTGGGAATGTCAAGTTGAGTTTCTACAGAAAGAGTGTTTCAGAAGTGCTCAATCAAAAGTAACCTTCAACTCTGTTAGTTGTATGCACAGACAGAAAGAAGTTTCACAGACTTTTTCTGTGTAGTTTTTATTTGAAGTATCCCTTTTTCCACTATAGGCCATTTAGCGCTCGGAATGTCAACTTGCAGTTTCTACGAAAGAGTGTTTCTGAAGTGCTCAATCAAAAGTAAGCTTCATAGTTGTTGGACATTTGGGTTGGTTCCAACTCTTTGCTATTGTGAATATTGCCGCAATAAACATACGTGTGCATGTGTCTTTATAGCAGCATGATTTATAGTCCTTTGGGTATATACCCAGTATTGGGATGGCTGGGTCAAATGGTATTTCTAGTTCGAGATCCCTGAGGAATCGCCACACTGACTTCCACAATGGTTGAACTAGTTTACAGTCCCACCAACAGTGTAAAAGTGTTCCTATTTCTCCACATCCTCTCCAGCACCTGTGTTTCCTGATTTTTTAATGATGGCCATTCTAACTGGTGTGAGATGGTATCTCACTGTGGTTTTGATTTGCATTTCTCTGATGGCCAATGATGATGAGCATTTCTTCATGTGTTTTCTGGCTGCATAAATGTCTTCTTTTGAGAAGTGTCTGTTCATGTCCTCTGCCCACTTTTTGATGGGGTTGTTTGTTTTTTTCTTGTAAATTTGTTTGAGTTCATTATAGATTCTGGATATTAGCCCTTTGTCAGATGAGTAGGTTGCAAAAATTTTCTCCCATTCTGTAGGTTGCCTGTTCATTCTGATGATAGTTTCTTTTGCTGTGCAGAAGCTCTTTAGTTTAATGAGATCCCATTTGTCGATTTTGGCTTTTGTTGCCATTGCTTTTGGTGTTTTAGACATGAAGTCCTTGCCCACGCCTATGTCCTGAATGGTATTGCCTAAGATTTCTTGTAGGATTTTAATGGTTTTAGGTCTAACATATAAGTCTTTAATCCATCTTGAATTAATTTTTGTATAAGGTGTAAGGAAGGGATCCAGTTGCAGCTTTAAGAAAATGTGGCACATATACACCATGGAATACTATGCAGCCATAAAAAATGATGAGTTCGTGTCCTTTGTAGAGACATGGATGAAACTGGAAAACATCATTCTCAGTAAACTAACGCAAGAAGAAAAAACCAAACACCGCATGTTCTCTCTCATAGGTGGGAATTGAACAATGAGAACTCATGGACACAGGAAGAGGAACATCACACTCCGGGGACTGTTGTGGGGTGGGGGGAGGGCGAGGGACAGCATCAGTAGATACACCTAATGCTAAATGACGAGTTAATGGGTGCAGGAAATCAAAATGGCACATGGATACATATGTAACAAACCTGCACATTGTGCATATGTACCTTAAAACCCTAAAGTATAATAAAAATAAATTAAAAAATAAAAAACAACAAAACAAAACAAAAGTAAGCTTCAACACTGTTAGTTGAATGGACAGAACAGAAAGTAGTTTCACAGAATGCTTGTGTAGTTTTTATTTGAAGTATAACTTTTTCCACTCTAAGCCCCTTAGTGCTCTGAATGTCCACTTGCAGTTTCTACAGAAAGAGTGTTTCAGAACTGCTCAATCAAAAGAAGCTTCAACTCTGTTAGTTGAATGTGCAGAACAGAAAGAAGTTTCACAGAATGATTCTGTGTATTTTTATTTGAAGATATTCCTTTTTCCACTATAGGCCCTTAGCTCGAATGTCCACTTGCAGTTTCTACAGAAAGAGGGTTTCAGAACTGCTCAATCAAAAGTAAGCTTCAACTCTGTTAGTTGAATGCACAGAACAGAGAGAAGTTTCACAGAATGCTTCTGTGTAGTTTTTATTTGAAGATTTTTTTCCACTATAGGCCCTTAGCACTCGAATGTCACTTGCAGTTTCTACAGAAAGAGTGTTTCAGAACTGCTCAATCAAAAGTAAGCTTCAACTCTGTTAGTTGAATGCACAGAACAGAAAGAAGTTTCACAGAATGCTTCTGTGTAGTTTTTATTTGAAGATATTCCTTTTTCCACTATAGGCCCCTTAGCACTCGGAATGTCAACTTGCAGTTTCTACAGAAAGAGTGTTTCAGAACTGCTCAATCAAAAGTAAGCTTCAACTCTGTTAGTTGAATGCACAGAACAGAAAGAAGTTTCACAGAATGCTTCTGTGTAGTTTTTATTTGAAGATATCCTTTTTCCACTATAGGCCCTTAGCGCTCGGAATGTCCACTTGCAGTTTCTACAGAAAGAGTGTTTCAGAACTGCTCAATCAAAAGTAAGCTTCAACTCTGTTAGTTGAATGCAGAACAGAAAGAAGTTTCACAGAATGCTTCTGTGTAGTTTTTATTTGAAGATATCCTTTTTCCACTATGGCCCTTAGCGCTCGGAATGTCACTTGCAGTTTCTACAGAAAGAGTGTTTCAGAACTGCTCAATCAAAAGTAAGCTTCAACTCTGTTAGTTGAATGACAGAAGAGAAAGAAGTTTCACAGAATGCTTCTGTGTAGTTTTTATTGAAGATATTCCTTTTCCACTATAGGCCCTTAGCGCTCGAATGTCACTTGCAGTTTCTACAGAAAGAGTGTTTCAGAACTGCTCAATCAAAAGTAAGCTTCAACTCTGTTAGTTGAATGCACAGAACAGAAAGAAGTTTCACAGAATGCTTCTGTGTAGTTTTATTTGAAGATATTCCTTTTTCCACTAAGGCCCTTAGCGCTCGAATGTCAACTTGCAGTTTCTACAGAAAGAGTGTTTCAGAACTGCTCATCAAAAGTAAGCTTCAACTCTGTTAGTTGAATGACAGAACAGAAAGAAGTTTCACAGAATGCTTCTGTGTAGTTTTTATTTGAAGATATTCCTTTTTCCACTATAGGCCCTTAGCGTTCGAATGTCACTTGCAGTTTCTACAGAAAGAGTGTTTCAGAACTGCTCAATCAAAAGTAAGCTTCAACTCTGTTAGTTGAATGCACAGAACAGAAAGAAGTTTCACAGAATGCTTCTGTGTAGTTTTTATTTGAGATATTCTTTTTCCACTATAGGCCCCTTAGCGCTCGAATGTCCACTTGCAGTTTCTACAGAAAGAGTGTTTCAGAACTGCTCAATCAAAAGTAAGCTTCAACTCTGTTAGTTGAATGCACAGAACAGAAGTTTCACAGAATGCTTCTGTGTAGTTTTTATTTGAAGTATACCTTTTTCCACTATAGGCCCTTAGCGTCTGAATGTCACTTGCAGTTTCTACAGAAAAGAGTTTCAGAACTGCTCAATCAAAAGTAAGCTTAACTGTTAGTTGAATGCACAGAACAGAAAGAAGTTTCACAGAATGCTTCTGTGTAGTTTTTATTTGAAGATATTCCTTTTTCCACTATAGCCACTTAGCGCTCCGAATGTCCACTTGCAGTTTCTACAGAAAGGTGTTTCAGAACTGCTCAATCAAAAGTAAGCTTCAACTCTGTTAGTTGAATGCACAGAACAGAAAGAAGTTTCACAGAATGCTTCTGTGTAGTTTTTATTTGAAGATATCCTTTTTCCACTATAGGCCCTTTAGAGCTCGAATGTCCACTTGCAGTTTCTACAGAAAGAGTGTTTCAGAACTGCTCAATCAAAAGTAAGCTTCAACTCTGTTAGTTGAATGCACAGAACAGAAAGAAGTTTCACAGAATGCTTCTGTGTAGTTTTTATTTGAAGATATCCTTTTTCCACTAGGCCCTTAGCGCTCGAATGTCCACTTGCAGTTTCTACACAAAGAGTGTTTCAGAACTGCTCAATCAAAAGTAAGCTTCAACTCTGTTAGTTGAATGGACAGAACAGAAAGAATTTCACAGAATGCTTCTGTGTAGTTTTTATTTGAAGATATCCTTTTTCCACTATAGGCCCTTAGCGCTCGAATGTCACTTGCAGTTTCTACAGAAAGAGTGTTTCAGAACTGCTCAATCAAAAGTAAGCTTCAACTCTGTTAGTTGAATGCACAGAACAGAAAGAAGTTTCACAGAATGCTTCTGTGTAGTTTTATTTGAAGATATTCCTTTTTCCACTATAGGCCCTTAGCGCTCGAATGTCCACTTGCAGTTTCTACAGAAAGAGTGTTTCAGAACTGCTCAATCAAAAGTAAGCTTCAACTCTGTTAGTTGAATGCAGAACAGAAAGAAGTTTCACAGAATGCTTCTGTGTAGTTTTTATTTGAAGATATTCCTTTTTCCACTATAGGCCCTTAGCGCTCGAATGTCCACTTGCAGTTTCTACAGAAAGAGTGTTTCAGAACTGCTCAATCAAAAGTAATCTTCAACTCTGTTAGTTGAATGCACAGAACAGAAAGAAGTTTCACAGAATGCTTCTGTGTAGTTTTATTTGAAGATATCTTTTTCCACTATAGGCCCTTAGCACTCGAATGTCAACTTGCAGTTTCTACAGAAAGAGTGTTTCAGAACTGCTCAATCAAAAGTAAGCTTCAACTAGTTGAATGACAGAACAGAAAGAAGTTTCACAGAATGCTTCTGTGTAGTTTTTATTTGAAGATATCCTTTTTCCCTTAAGGCCCCTTATTGCTCCGAATGTCCACTTGCAGTTTCTACAGAAAGAGTGTTTCAGAACTGCTCAATCAAAAGTAAGCTTCAACTCTTTAGTTGAATGCACAGAAGAGAAAGAAGTTTCACAGAATGCTTCTGTGTAGTTTTTATTTGAAGATATTCCTTTTTCCACTATAGGCCCTTAGCGCGGAATGTCAACTTGCAGTTTCTACAGAAAGAGTGTTTCAGAACTGCTCAATCAAAAGTAAGCTTCAACTCTGTTAGTTGAATGACAGAACAGAAAGAAGTTTCACAGAATGCTTCTGTGTAGTTTTTATTTGAAGATATTCCTTTTTCCACTATAGGCCCCTTAGCGCTCAAATGTCCACTTGCAGTTTCTACAGAAAGAGTTTCAGAACTGCTCAATCAAAAGTAAGCTTCAACTCTGTTAGTTGAATGCACAGAACAGAAAGAAGTTTCACAGAATGCTACTGTGTAGTTTTTATTTGGAGATATTACTTTTTCTACTATAGGCTCCTTAGCACTCGGAATGAACTTGCAGTTTCTACAGAAAGAGTGTTTCAGAACTGCTCAATCAAAAGTAATCTTCAACTATGTTAGTTGAATGCACAGAACAGAAAGAAGTTTCACAGAATGCTTCTGTGTAGTTTTTATTTGAAGATATTACTTTTACCACTATAGGCCCTTAGCGCTCCGAATGTCCACATGCAGTTTCTACAGAAAGGGTGTTTCAGAACTGCTCAATCAAAAGTATCCTTCAACTCATTAGTTGAATGCATAGAACAGAGAGAAGTTTCACAGAATTCTTCTGTGTAGTTTTTATTTGAATATATCCCTTTTTCCACTATAGGCCATTTAGCGCTCGGAATGTCAACTTGCAGTTTCTCGAAAGAATGTTTCAGAAGTGCTCAATCTAAAGTAAGCTTCAACTCTGTTAGTTGAATGGAGAGAACAGAAAGAAATTTCACACAATGCTTCTGTGTAGTTTTTATTTGAAGATATCCCTTTTTCCACTCTAAGCCCCTTAGAGCTCCGAATGTCCACTTGCAGTTTCTCCAGAAAGAGTGTTTCAGAACTGCTCAATCAAAAGTAAGCTTCAACTCTGTTAGTTGAATGCACAGAACAGAAGGATGTTTCACAGAATGCTTCTGTGCAGTTTTTATTTGGAGATATTACTTTTTCCATTATAGGCCCCTTAGCGCTCCGAATGTCCTACTGCAGTTTCTACAGAAAGGGTGTTTCATAACTGCTAATCCAAAGTAAGCTTCAACTCTGTTAGTTTAATGCACAGAACAGAAAGAAGTTTCACAAAATGCTTCTGTGTAGTTTTTATTTGGAGATATTACTTTTTCCACTATAGGCCCTTTAGCGGTGGGAATGTCAAGTTGGAGATTCTACAGAAAGGGTGTTTCAGAAGTGCTCAATCAAAAGTAACCTTCAACTCTGTTAGTTGTATGCACAGGACAGAAGGAAGTTTCACAGACTTTTTCTGTGTAGTTTTTATTTGAAGTATCCCTTTTTCCACTATAGGCCATTTAGCGCTCGGAATGTCAACTTGCAGTTTCTACGAAAGAGTGTTTCTGAAGTGCTCAATCAAAAGTAAGCTTCATAGTTGTTGGACATTTGGGTTGGTTCCAACTCTTTGCTATTGTGAATAGTGCCGCAATAAACATACGTGTGCATGTGTCTTTATAGCAGCATGATTTATAGTCCTTTGGGTATATACCCAGTAATTGGGATGGCTGGGTCAAATGGTATTTCTAGTTCGAGATCCCTGAGGAATCGCCACACTGACTTCCACAATGGTTGAACTAGTTTACAGTCCCACCAACAGTGTAAAAGTGTTCCTATTTCTCCACATCCTCTCCAGCACCTGTGTTTCCTGATTTTTTTAATGATGGCCATTCTAACTGGTGTGAGATGGTATCTCACTGTGGTTTTGATTTGCATTTCTCTGATGGCCAATGATGATGAGCATTTCTTCATGTGTTTTCTGGCTGCATAAATGTCTTCTTTTGAGAAGTGTCTGTTCATGTCCTCTGCCCACTTTTTGATGGGGTTGTTTGTTTTTTTCTTGTAAATTTGTTTGAGTTCATTATAGATTCTGGATATTAGCCCTTTGTCAGATGAGTAGGTTGCAAAAATTTTCTCCCATTCTGTAGGTTGCCTGTTCATTCTGATGATAGTTTCTTTTGCTGTGCAGAAGCTCTTTAGTTTAATGAGATCCCATTTGTCGATTTTGGCTTTTGTTGCCATTGCTTTTGGTGTTTTAGACATGAAGTCCTTGCCCACGCCTATGTCCTGAATGGTATTGCCTAAGATTTCTTGTAGGATTTTAATGGTTTTAGGTCTAACATATAAGTCTTTAATCCATCTTGAATTAATTTTTGTATAAGGTGTAAGGAAGGGATCCAGTTGCAGCTTTAAGAAAATGTGGCACATATACACCATGGAATACTATGCAGCCATAAAAAATGATGAGTTCGTGTCCTTTGTAGAGACATGGATGAAACTGGAAAACATCATTCTCAGTAAACTAACGCAAGAAGAAAAAACCAAACACCGCATGTTCTCTCTCATAGGTGGGAATTGAACAATGAGAACTCATGGACACAGGAAGGGAACATCACACTCCGGGGACTGTTGTGGGGTGGGGGAGGGGCGAGGGACAGCATCAGTAGATACACCTAATGCTAAATGACGAGTTAATGGGTGCAGGAAATCAAAATGGCACATGGATACATATGTAACAAACCTGCACATTGTGCATATGTACCTTAAAACCCTAAAGTATAATAAAAATAAATTAAAAAATAAAAAACAACAAAACAAAACAAAAGTAAGCTTCAACACTGTTAGTTGAATGGACAGAACAGAAAGTAGTTTCACAGAATGCTTCGGTGTAGTTTTTATTTGAAGGTATAACTTTTTCCACTCTAAGCCCCTTAGTGCTCTGAATGTCCACTTGCAGTTTCTACAGAAAGAGTGTTTCAGAACTGCTCAATCAAAAGGAAGCTTCAACACTGTTAGTTGAATGTGCAGAACAGAAAGAAGTTTCACAGAATGATTCTGTGTAATTTTTATTTGAAGATATTCCTTTTCCACTATAGGCCCCTTAGATTTCAGAATGTCCACTTGCAGTTTCTACAGAAAGAGGGTTTCAGAACTGCTCAATCAAAAGTAAGCTTCAACTCTGTTAGTTGAATGCACAAACAGAGAGAAGTTTCACAGAATGCTTCTGTGCAGTTTTTATTTGAGATATTTTTTTCTACTATAGGCCCTTAGCACTCGGAATGTCAACTTGCAGTTTCTACAGAAAGAGTGTTTCAGAACTGCTCAATCAAAAGTAAGCTTCAATTCTGTTAGTTGAATGCACAGAACAGAAAGAAGTTTCACAGAATGCTTCTGTAGTTTTTATTTGAGATATCCCTTTTTCCACTGTAGGCCCTTTAGCACTCGGAATGTCAACTTGCATTTCTACGAAAGAGTGTTTCAGAACTGCTCAATCAAAAGTAAGCTTCAACTCAGTTGAATGACAGAACAGAAAGAAGTTTCACAGAATGCTTCTGTGTAGTTTTATTTGAAGATATCCCTTTTTCCTCTCTAAGCCCTTAGGTCGGAATGTCCACTTGCAGTTTCTACAGAAAGAGTGTTTCAGAACTGCTCAATCAAAAGTAAGCTTCAACTCAGTTAGTTGAATGCGCAGAAGAGAAAGAATTTTCACAGAATGCTTCTGTGTAGTTTTTATTTGAAGATATCCCTTTTCCACTATTGGCCCTTAGCGGTCGGAATGTCACTTGCAT
>NW_022097205.1:0-24207 GCF_006542625.1 Nomascus leucogenys | reverse complement strand
CATTTTCTACAGAAAGAGTGTTTCAGAACTCTCAATCAAAAGTAAGGTTCATGTTAGTTGAATGCACAGAACAGAGAAAGTTTCACAGATTTTCTGTGTAGTTTTTATTTGAAATTTTCTTTTTTCCACTATCCTCTTAGCGCCTTGAATGTCCACTTGTATTTTCTACAGAAAGAGTGTTTCAGAACTGCTCAATCAAACTGAGGTTCAACTCTGTTAGTTGAATGCACAGAACAGTAAGAAGTTTCACAGATTTCTCTGTGCAGTTTTTATTTGAAAATATTCCTTTTCCACTATAGGCCTCTTAGCGCCCTGAATGTCCACGTACAGAAAGAGTGTTTCAGAACTGCTCAATCAAAATAAGGTTCAACTCTGTTAGTTGAATGCACAGAACAGAAGAAGTTTCACAGATCTTCTGTGTAGTTTTTATTTGAATATTCTTTTTCCGCTATAGGCCTCTTAGCGCCCGAATGTCCACTTGCATTTTCTACAGAAAGAGTGTTTCAGAACTGCTCAATCAAAAGTAAGGTTCAACTCTGTTAGTTGAATGCACAGAACAGAAGAAGTTTCACAGATGCTTCTGTGTAGTTTTTTGAACTTTCCTTTTTCCACTATAGTCCTCTTAGCGCCCTGAATGTCCACTTGTATTTTCTACAGAAAGAGTGTTTCAGAACTGCTCAATCAAAATTGAGGTTCAACTCTGTTAGTTGAATGCACAGAACAGTAAGAAGTTTCACAGATTTCTTCTGTGCAGTTTTTATTTGAAAATATTCCTTTCCACTATAGGCCTCTTAGCGCCCTGAATGTCCACTTGCATTTTCTACAGAAAGAGTGTTTCAGAACTGCTCAATCAAAAGTAAAGTTAAACTCTGTTAGTTGAATGCAATGAACAGAAAGAAGTTTCACAGAATGCTTCTGTGTAGTTTTTATTTGAAGATATTACTTTTTCCGCTGTAGGCCTCTTAGCGCTCCGAAGGTCCACGTCCATTTTCTACAGAAAGAGTGTTTCAGAACTGCTCAATCAAAAGTAAGGTTCAACTCTGTTAGTTGAATGCACAGAACAGAAAGAAGTTTCACAGATTGCTTCTGTATAGTTTTTGTTTGAAGATATTCCTTTTTCTACTATGGGCCTCTTAGCGCCATGAATGTCCACTTGCATTTTCTACAGAAAGAGTGTTTCAGAACTGCTCAATCCAAACTAAGGTTCAACTCTGTTAGTTGAATGCACAGAACAGAGAGAAGTTTCACAGATATCTTCTGTGTAGTTTTTATTTGAACCTATTCCTTTTTCCACTATAGGCCTCTTAGCGCCCTGAATGTCCACTTGTATTTTCTACAGAAAGAGTGTTTCAGAACTGCTCAATCAAAACTAAGGTTCAACTCTGTTAGTTGAAAGCACAGAACAGAAAGAAGTTTCACAGATTGCTTCTTTGTAGTTTTTGTTTGAAGATATTCCCTTGTCCACTATAGGCCTCTTAGAGCCATGAATGTCCACTTGCATTTTCTACAGAAAGAGTGTTTCAGAACTGTTCAATCAAAATTAAGGTTCAACTGTGTTAGTTTAAAGAACAGAACCGTAAGAAGTTTCACAGATTGCTTCTGTGTAATTTTTATTTGAAGGTGTTCCTTTTTCCACCATAGGCCTCTTAGCGCCCTGAATGTCCACTTGCATTTTCTACAGAAAGGGTGTTTCAGAACTGCTCAATCAAATGTAAGGTTGAACTCTGTCAGTTGAATGCACAGAACTGTAAGATGTTTCACAGATAGCTTCTTTGTAGTTTTTATTTGAACATATACCTTTCTCAACTATAGGCCTCTTAGCGCCCTGAATGTTCACATGCATTTTCTGCAGAAAGAGTGTTTCATTACTTCTCAATATAAACTAAGGTTCAACTCTGTTAGTTGAATGCACAGAACAGTAAGAAGTTTCACAGATTTCTTCTGTGTAGTTTTTATTTGAACATATTCATTTTTCCGCTATAGGCCTCTTAGCGCCCTGAATGTTCACTTGCATTTTCTACAGAAAGAGTGTTTCAGAACTGCTCAATAATAACTAAGGTTCAACTCTGTTAGTTGAATGCACAGAACAGTAAGAAGTTTCGCAGATTGCTTCTGTGCAGTTTTTATTTGAAAATATTCCTTTTTCCAGTATAGGCCTCTTAGCTCCCTGAATGTCCAATTGCATTTTCTATAGAAAGGGTGTTTCAGAAGTGCTCAATCAAAAGTAAGGTTCAACTCTGTTAGATGAATGCAAAGAACAGAAAGAAGTTTCACAGAATCCTTCTGTGTAGTTTGTATTTGAAAGTATTCCTTTTTCCGCTATAGGCCTCTTAGCGCTCCGAAGGTCCACTTGCATTTTCTACAGAAAGAGTGTTTCAGAACTCCTCAATCAAAAGTAAGGTTCAAGTCCGTTAGTTGAATGCACAGAACAGACAGAAGTTTCACAGATAGATTCTGTGTAGTTTTTATGTGAACTTTTTCTTTTTTCCACTATAGTCCTCTTAGCGCCTTGAATGTCCACTTGTATTTTCTACAGAAAGAGTGTTTCAGAACTGCTCAATCAAAACTGAGGTTCAACTCTGTTAGTTGAATGCACAGAACAGTAAGAAGTTTCACAGATTTCTTCTGTGCAGTTTTTATTTGAAAATATTCCTTTTCCACTATAGGCCGCATAGCGCCCTGAATGTCCAATTGCATTTTCTACAGAAAGAGTGTTTCAGAACTGCTCAATCAAAATTAAGGTTAAACTCTGTTAGTTGAATGCACAGAACAGAAAGAAGTTTCACAGAATGCTTCTGTGTAGTTTTTATTTGAAGTTATTACTTTTTCCGCTATAGGCCTCTTAGCGCACAGAAGGTCCACTTGCATTTTCTACAGAAAGAGTGTTTCAGAACTTCTCAATCAAAAGTAAGGTTCAACTCCGTTATTTGAATGCACAGAACAGATAGAAGTTTCACAGATAGCTTCTGTGTAGTTTTTATGTGAACTTTTTCCTTTTTCCACTATAGTCCTCTTAGCGCCCTGAATGTCCACTTGTATTTTCTACAGAAAGAGTGTTTCAGAACTGCTCAATCAAAATTGAGGTTCAACTCTGTTAGTTGAATGCACAGAACAGTAAGAAGTTTCACAGATTTCTTCTGTGCAGTTTTTATTTGAAAATATTCCTTTTCCACTATAGGCCTCTTAGCGCCCTGAATGTCCACTTGCATTTTCTACAGAAAGAGTGTTTCAGAACTGCTCAATCAAAAGTAAAGTTAAACTCTGTTAGTTGAATGCAATGAACAGAAAGAAGTTTCACAGAATGCTTCTGTGTAGTTTTTATTTGAAGATATTACTTTTTCCGCTGTAGGCCTCTTAGCGCTCCGAAGGTCCACGTCCATTTTCTACAGAAAGAGTGTTTCAGAACTGCTCAATCAAAAGTAAGGTTCAACTCTGTTAGTTGAATGCACAGAACAGAAAGAAGTTTCACAGATTGCTTCTGTATAGTTTTTGTTTGAAGATATTCCTTTTTCTACTATGGGCCTCTTAGCGCCATGAATGTCCACTTGCATTTTCTACAGAAAGAGTGTTTCAGAACTGCTCAATCCAAACTAAGGTTCAACTCTGTTAGTTGAATGCACAGAACAGAGAGAAGTTTCACAGATATCTTCTGTGTAGTTTTTATTTGAACCTATTCCTTTTTCCACTATAGGCCTCTTAGCGCCCTGAATGTCCACTTGTATTTTCTACAGAAAGAGTGTTTCAGAACTGCTCAATCAAAACTAAGGTTCAACTCTGTTAGTTGAAAGCACAGAACAGAAAGAAGTTTCACAGATTGCTTCTTTGTAGTTTTTGTTTGAAGATATTCCCTTGTCCACTATAGGCCTCTTAGAGCCATGAATGTCCACTTGCATTTTCTACAGAAAGAGTGTTTCAGAACTGTTCAATCAAAATTAAGGTTCAACTGTGTTAGTTTAAAGAACAGAACCGTAAGAAGTTTCACAGATTGCTTCTGTGTAATTTTTATTTGAAGGTGTTCCTTTTTCCACCATAGGCCTCTTAGCGCCCTGAATGTCCACTTGCATTTTCTACAGAAAGGGTGTTTCAGAACTGCTCAATCAAATGTAAGGTTGAACTCTGTCAGTTGAATGCACAGAACTGTAAGATGTTTCACAGATAGCTTCTTTGTAGTTTTTATTTGAACATATACCTTTCTCAACTATAGGCCTCTTAGCGCCCTGAATGTTCACATGCATTTTCTGCAGAAAGAGTGTTTCATTACTTCTCAATATAAACTAAGGTTCAACTCTGTTAGTTGAATGCACAGAACAGTAAGAAGTTTCACAGATTTCTTCTGTGTAGTTTTTATTTGAACATATTCATTTTTCCGCTATAGGCCTCTTAGCGCCCTGAATGTTCACTTGCATTTTCTACAGAAAGAGTGTTTCAGAACTGCTCAATAATAACTAAGGTTCAACTCTGTTAGTTGAATGCACAGAACAGTAAGAAGTTTCGCAGATTGCTTCTGTGCAGTTTTTATTTGAAAATATTCCTTTTTCCAGTATAGGCCTCTTAGCTCCCTGAATGTCCAATTGCATTTTCTATAGAAAGGGTGTTTCAGAAGTGCTCAATCAAAAGTAAGGTTCAACTCTGTTAGATGAATGCAAAGAACAGAAAGAAGTTTCACAGAATCCTTCTGTGTAGTTTGTATTTGAAAGTATTCCTTTTTCCGCTATAGGCCTCTTAGCGCTCCGAAGGTCCACTTGCATTTTCTACAGAAAGAGTGTTTCAGAACTCCTCAATCAAAAGTAAGGTTCAAGTCCGTTAGTTGAATGCACAGAACAGACAGAAGTTTCACAGATAGATTCTGTGTAGTTTTTATGTGAACTTTTTCTTTTTTCCACTATAGTCCTCTTAGCGCCTTGAATGTCCACTTGTATTTTCTACAGAAAGAGTGTTTCAGAACTGCTCAATCAAAACTGAGGTTCAACTCTGTTAGTTGAATGCACAGAACAGTAAGAAGTTTCACAGATTTCTTCTGTGCAGTTTTTATTTGAAAATATTCCTTTTCCACTATAGGCCGCATAGCGCCCTGAATGTCCAATTGCATTTTCTACAGAAAGAGTGTTTCAGAACTGCTCAATCAAAATTAAGGTTAAACTCTGTTAGTTGAATGCACAGAACAGAAAGAAGTTTCACAGAATGCTTCTGTGTAGTTTGTATTTGAAGGTATTACTTTTTCCGCTATAGGCCTCTTAGCGCTCCGAAGGTCCACTTGCATTTTCTACAGAAAGAGTGTTTCAGAACTTCTCAATCAAAAGTAAGGTTCAACTCCGTTATTTGAATGCACAGAACAGAGAGAAGTTTCACAGATAGCTTCTGTGTAGTTTTTATGTGAACTTTTTCCTTTTTCCACTATAGTCCTCTTAGCGCCCTGAATGTCCACTTGTATTTTCTACAGAAAGAGTGTTTCAGAACTGCTCAATCAAAATTGAGGTTCAACTCTGTTAGTTGAATGCACAGAACAGTAAGAAGTTTCACAGATTTCTTCTGTGCAGTTTTTATTTGAAAATATTCCTTTTCCACTATAGGCCTCTTAGCGCCCTGAATGTCCACTTGCATTTTCTACAGAAAGAGTGTTTCAGAACTGCTCAATCAAAAGTAAAGTTAAACTCTGTTAGTTGAATGCAATGAACAGAAAGAAGTTTCACAGAATGCTTCTGTGTAGTTTTTATTTGAAGATATTACTTTTTCCGCTGTAGGCCTCTTAGCGCTCCGAAGGTCCACGTCCATTTTCTACAGAAAGAGTGTTTCAGAACTGCTCAATCAAAAGTAAGGTTCAACTCTGTTAGTTGAATGCACAGAACAGAAAGAAGTTTCACAGATTGCTTCTGTATAGTTTTTGTTTGAAGATATTCCTTTTCCACTATGGGCCTCTTAGCGCCATGAATGTCCACTTGCATTTTCTACAGAAAGAGTGTTTCAGAACTGCTCAATCAAAACTAAGGTTCAACTCTGTTAGTTGAATGCACAGAACAGAGAGAAGTTTCACAGATATTTCTGTGTAGTTTTTATTTGAACCTATTCCTTTTTCCACTATAGGCTCTTAGCGCCTGAATGTCCACTTGTATTTTCTACAGAAAGAGTGTTTCAGAACTGCTCAATCAAAACTAAGGTTCAACTCTGTTAGTTGAAAGCACAGAAAGAAGAAGTTTCACAGATTGCTTCTTTGTAGTTTTTGTTTGAAGATATTCCTTTCCACTATAGGCTCTTAGGCCATGAATGTCCACTTGCATTTTCTACAGAAAGAGTGTTCAGAACTGTTCAATCAAAATAAGGTTCACTTGTTAGTTAAAGACAGAACGTAAGAAGTTTCCAGATTGCTTCTGTGTAGTTTTTATTTGAAGTTTCCTTTTCACATAGGCCTCTTAGCGCCCTGAATGTCCACTTGCATTTTCTACAGAAAGGTGTTTCAGAACTGTCAATCAAATTAAGGTTAACTCTGTAGTTGAATGCACAGAAGTAAGAGTTTCACAGATGCTTCTGTGTAATTTTATTTGAAGTATTCCTTTTCCACCATAGGCCTCTTAGCGCCCTGAATGTCCACTGCATTTCTACAGAAAGAGTGTTCAGAACTGCTCATAAAGTAAGGTTCAACTCTGTTAGTTGAATGCACAGAACTGTAAGAAGTTTCACAGATAGCTTCTGTGTAGTTTTTATTTGAACATATTCCTTTTCCTATAGGCCTCTTAGCGCCCAGAATGTCCACTTGCATTTTCTACAGAAAGAGTGTTTCAGAACTGCTCAATATAACTAAGGTTCAACTCTGTTAGTTGAATGCACAGAACAGTAAGAAGTTTCACAGATTTCTTCTGTGTAGTTTTTATTTGAAATATTCATTTTTCCGTATAGGCCTCTTAGCGCCCTGAATGTCACTTGCATTTTCTACAGAAAGAGTGTTTCAGAACTGCTCAATAAAACTAAGGTTCAACTCTGTTAGTTGAATGCACAGAACAGTAAGAAGTTTCACAGATTGCTTCTGTGTAGTTTTTATTTGAAAATATTCCTTTTTCCAGTATAGGCCTCTTAGCTCCCTGAATGTCCACTTGCATTTTCTATAGAAAGAGTGTTTCAGAACTGCTCAATCAAAAGTAAGGTTCAACTCTGTTAGTTGAATGCAAGAACAGAAGAAGTTTCACAGAATCTTCTGTGTAGTTTTATTTGAAATATTCTTTTTCCGCTATAGGCCTCTTAGCGCTCCGAATGTCCACTTGCATTTTCTACAGAAAGAGTGTTTCAGAACTCTCAATCAAAAGTAAGGTTCAACTCTTTAGTTGAATGCACAGAACAGAAGAAGTTTCACAGATTTCTGTGTAGTTTTTATTGAACTTTCTTTTCCACTATAGGCCTCTTAGCGCCCTGAATGTCCACTTGCATTTTCTACAGAAAGAGTGTTTCAGAACTGCTCAATCAAAATTAAGGTTCAACTCTGTTAGTTGAATGCACAGAACAGAAAGAAGTTTCACAGATTGCTTCTGTGTAGTTTTTATTTGAAAATATTCCTTTTCCACTATAGGCCAGCTAGCGCCCTGAATGTCCACTTGCATTTTCTACAGAAAGAGTGTTTCAGAACTGCTCAATCAAAATAAGGTTCAACTCTGTTAGTTGAATGCACAGAACAGAAGAAGTTTCACAGAATGCTTCTGTGTAGTTTTATTTGAAATTACTTTTTCCGCTATAGGCCTCTTAGCGCCCGAAGTCCACTTGCATTTTCTACAGAAAGAGTGTTTCAGAACTGCTCAATCAAAAGTAAGGTTCAACTCTGTTAGTTGAATGCACAGAACAGAAGAAGTTTCACAGATAGCTTCTGTGTAGTTTTTATGTGAACTTTCCTTTTCCACTATAGGCCTCTTAGCGCCCTGAATGTCCACTTGCATTTTCTACAGAAAGAGTGTTTCAGAACTGCTCAATCAAAATTTAGGTTCAACTCTGTTAGTTGAATGCACAGAACAGTAAGAAGTTTCACAGATTTCTTCTGTGCAGTTTTTATTTGAAAATATTCCTTTTCCACTATAGGCCTCTTAGCGCCCTGAATGTCCACTTGCATTTTCTACAGAAAGAGTGTTTCAGAACTGCTCAATCAAAAGTAAGGTTAAACTCTGTTAGTTGAATGCACAGAACAGAAAGAAGTTTCACAGAATGCTTCTGTGTAGTTTTTATTTGAAGATATTCTTTTTCCTAGGCCTCTTAGCGCTCCGAATGTCCACGCATTTTCTACAGAAAGAGTGTTTCAGAACTGCTCAATCAAAAGTAAGGTTCAACTCTGTTAGTTGAATGCACAGAACAGAAGAAGTTTCACAGATTGCTTCTGTATAGTTTTTTTTTGAAGATATTCCTTTTTCTATAGGCCTCTTAGCGCCCTGAATGTCCACTTGCATTTTCTACAGAAAGAGTGTTTCAGAACTGCTCAATCAAACTAAGGTTCAACTCTGTTAGTTGAATGCACAGAACAGAGAGAAGTTTCACAGATTCTTCTGTGCAGTTTTTATTTGAAAATATTCCTTTTCCACTATAGGCCTCTTAGCGCCCTGAATGTCCACTTGCATTTTCTACAGAAAGAGTGTTTCAGAACTGCTCAATCAAAACTAAGGTTCAACTCTGTTAGTTGAAAGCACAGAACAGAAAGAAGTTTCACAGATTGCTTCTGTGTAGTTTTTTTGAAGATATTCCTTTCCACTATAGGCCTCTTAGCGCCCTGAATGTCCACTTGCATTTTCTACAGAAAGAGTGTTTCAGAACTGCTCAATCAAAATTAAGGTTCAACTCTGTGTTGTTTAAAGCACAGAACGTAAGAAGTTTCACAGATTGCTTCTGTGTAGTTTTTATTTGAATATCCTTTTTCCACTATAGGCCTCTTAGCGCCCTGAATGTCCACTTGCATTTTCTACAGAAAGTGTGTTTCAGAACTGCTCAATCAAATGTAAGGTTGAACTCTGTTAGTTGAATGCACAGAACAGTAAGAAGTTTCACAGATAGCTTCTTTGTAGTTTTTATTTGAACATATACCTTTTCCTATAGGCCTCTTAGCGCCCTGAATGTTCACTGCATTTTCTACAGAAAGAGTGTTTCAGACTGCTCAATATAAACTAAGGTTCAACTCTGTTAGTTGAATGCACAGAACAGTAAGAAGTTTCACAGATTTCTTCTGTGTAGTTTTTATTTGAATATTCATTTTTCTATAGGCCTCTTAGCGCCCTGAATGTCACTTGCATTTTCTACAGAAAGAGTGTTTCAGAACTGCTCAATAAAATCTAAGGTTCAACTCTGTTAGTTGAATGCACAGAACAGTAAGAAGTTTCACAGATTGCTTCTGTGTAGTTTTATTTGAAAATATTCCTTTTTCCAGTATAGGCCTCTTAGCTCCCTGAATGTCCACTTGCATTTTCTACAGAAAGGATGTTTCAGAACTGCTCAATCAAAAGTAAGGTTCAACTCTGTTAGTTGAATGCAAGAACAGAAGAAGTTTCACAGAATCTTCTGTGTAGTTTTATTTGAAAGTATTCTTTTTCCGCTATAGGCCTCTTAGCGCTCCGAAGGTCCACTTGCATTTTCTACAGAAAGAGTGTTTCAGAACTCTCAATCAAAAGTAAGGTTCAACTCTTTAGTTGAATGCACAGAACAGAAGAAGTTTCACAGATAGATTCTGTGTAGTTTTTATGAACTTTCTTTTTCCACTATAGGCCTCTTAGCGCCTGAATGTCCACTTGCATTTTCTACAGAAAGAGTGTTTCAGAACTGCTCAATCAAAATAAGGTTCAACTCTGTTAGTTGAATGCACAGAACAGTAAGAAGTTTCACAGATTTCTTCTGTAGTTTTTATTTGAAAATATTCCTTTTTCCACTATAGGCCTCTTAGCGCCCTGAATGTCCACTTGCATTTTCTACAGAAAGAGTGTTTCAGAACTGCTCAATCAAAATAAGGTTCAACTCTGTTAGTTGAATGCACAGAACAGAAAGAAGTTTCACAGATGCTTCTGTGTAGTTTATTTGAAGTATTCCTTTTTCCGCTATAGGCCTCTTAGCGCTCCGAATGTCCACTTGCATTTTCTACAGAAAGAGTGTTTCAGAACTGCTCAATCAAAACTAAGGTTCAACTCTGTTAGTTGAATGCACAGAACAGAAGAGAAGTTTCACAGATAGCTTCTGTGTAGTTTTTATTTGAACTTTTTTTTCCACTATAGGCCTCTTAGCGCCCTGAATGTCCACTTGCATTTTCTACAGAAAGAGTGTTTCAGAACTGCTCAATCAAAATAAGGTTCAACTCTGTTAGTTGAATGCACAGAACAGAAGAAGTTTCACAGATTCTTCTGTAGTTTTTATTTGAAATATTCCTTTTCCACTATAGGCCTCTTAGCGCCCTGAATGTCCACTTGCATTTTCTACAGAAAGAGTGTTTCAGAACTGCTCAATCAAAAGTAAGGTTCAACTCTGTTAGTTGAATGCACAGAACAGAAAGAAGTTTCACAGATGCTTCTGTGTAGTTTTTATTTGAAGATATTCTTTTTCCGCTATAGGCCTCTTAGCGCTGAATGTCCACTTGCATTTTCTACAGAAAGAGTGTTTCAGAACTGCTCAATCAAAAGTAAGGTTCAACTCTGTTAGTTGAATGCACAGAACAGAAGAAGTTTCACAGATTGCTTCTGTGTAGTTTTTTTTTGAAGATATTCCTTTTTCCACTATGGCCTCTTAGCGCCCTGAATGTCCACTTGCATTTTCTACAGAAAGAGTGTTTCAGAACTGCTCAATCAAAACTAAGGTTCAACTCTGTTAGTTGAATGCACAGAACAGAAGAAGTTTCACAGATTGCTTCTTGTAGTTTTTTTTGAAGATATTCCTTTCCACTATAGGCCTCTTAGCGCCATGAATGTCCACTTGCATTTTCTACAGAAAGAGTGTTTCAGAACTGTCAATCAAAATAAGGTTCAACTCTGTTAGTTTAAAGACAGAACAGTAAGAAGTTTCACAGATTGCTTCTGTGTAGTTTTTATTTGAAGTATTCCTTTTTCCACTATAGGCCTCTTAGCGCCCTGAATGTCCACTTGCATTTTCTACAGAAAGGTGTTTCAGAACTGCTCAATCAAATGTAAGGTTCAACTCTGTCAGTTGAATGCACAGAACTGTAGAGTTTCACAGATAGCTTCTTGTAGTTTTTATTTGAACATATACCTTTTTCACTATAGGCCTCTTAGCGCCTGAATGTTCACATGCATTTTCTGCAGAAAGAGTGTTTCATAACTTCTCAATATAAACTAAGGTTCAACTCTGTTAGTTGAATGCACAGAACAGTAAGAAGTTTCACAGATTTCTTCTGTGTAGTTTTTATTTGAACATATTCATTTTTCCGCTATAGGCCTCTTAGCGCCCTGAATGTTCACTTGCATTTCTACAGAAAGAGTGTTTCAGAACTGCTCAATAATAACTAAGGTTCAACTCTGTTAGTTGAATGCACAGAACAGTAAGAAGTTTCGCAGATTGCTTCTGTGCAGTTTTTATTTGAAAATATTCCTTTTTCCAGTATAGGCCTCTTAGCTCCCTGAATGTCCAATTGCATTTTCTATAGAAAGGGTGTTTCAGAAGTGCTCAATCAAAAGTAAGGTTCAACTCTGTTAGATGAATGCAAAGAACAGAAAGAAGTTTCACAGAATCCTTCTGTGTAGTTTGTATTTGAAAGTATTCTTTTTCCGCTATAGGCCTCTTAGCGCTCCGAAGTCCACTTGCATTTTCTACAGAAAGAGTGTTTCAGAACTCTCAATCAAAAGTAAGGTTCAAGTCCGTTAGTTGAATGCACAGAACAGACAGAAGTTTCACAGATAGATTCTGTGTAGTTTTTATGTGAACTTTTCTTTTTTCCACTATAGTCCTCTTAGCGCCTGAATGTCCACTTGTATTTTCTACAGAAAGAGTGTTTCAGAACTGCTCAATCAAAACTGAGGTTCAACTCTGTTAGTTGAATGCACAGAACAGTAAGAAGTTTCACAGATTTCTTCTGTGCAGTTTTTATTTGAAAATATTCCTTTTCCACTATAGGCCGCATAGCGCCCTGAATGTCCAATTGCATTTTCTACAGAAAGAGTGTTTCAGAACTGCTCAATCAAAATTAAGGTTAAACTCTGTTAGTTGAATGCACAGAACAGAAAGAAGTTTCACAGAATGCTTCTGTGTAGTTTGTATTTGAAGGTATTACTTTTTCCGCTATAGGCCTCTTAGCGCTCCGAAGGTCCACTTGCATTTTCTACAGAAAGAGTGTTTCAGAACTTCTCAATCAAAAGTAAGGTTCAACTCCGTTATTGAATGCACAGAACAGAGAGAAGTTTCACAGATAGCTTCTGTGTAGTTTTTATGTGAACTTTTTCCTTTTTCCACTATAGTCCTCTTAGCGCCCTGAATGTCCACTTGTATTTTCTACAGAAAGAGTGTTTCAGAACTGCTCAATCAAAATTGAGGTTCAACTCTGTTAGTTGAATGCACAGAACAGTAAGAAGTTTCACAGATTTCTTCTGTGCAGTTTTTATTTGAAAATATTCCTTTTCCACTATAGGCCTCTTAGCGCCCTGAATGTCCACTTGCATTTTCTACAGAAAGAGTGTTTCAGAACTGCTCAATCAAAAGTAAGTTAAACTCTGTTAGTTGAATGCAATGAACAGAAAGAAGTTTCACAGAATGCTTCTGTGTAGTTTTATTTGAAGATATTACTTTTTCCGCTGTAGGCCTCTTAGCGCTCCGAAGGTCCACGTCCATTTTCTACAGAAAGAGTGTTTCAGAACTGCTCAATCAAAAGTAAGGTTCAACTCTGTTAGTTGAATGCACAGAACAGAAAGAAGTTTCACAGATTGCTTCTGTATAGTTTTGTTTGAAGATATTCCTTTTTCTACTATGGGCCTCTTAGCGCCATGAATGTCCACTTGCATTTTCTACAGAAAGAGTGTTTCAGAACTGCTCAATCAAACTAAGGTTCAACTCTGTTAGTTGAATGCACAGAACAGAGAGAAGTTTCACAGATATCTTCTGTGTAGTTTTTATTTGAACCTATTCCTTTTTCCACTATAGGCCTCTTAGCGCCCTGAATGTCCACTTGTATTTTCTACAGAAAGAGTGTTTCAGAACTGCTCAATCAAACTAAGGTTCAACTCTGTTAGTTGAAAGCACAGAACAGAAAGAAGTTTCACAGATTGCTTCTTTGTAGTTTTTGTTTGAAGATATTCCCTTTCCACTATAGGCCTCTTAGAGCCATGAATGTCCACTTGCATTTTCTACAGAAAGAGTGTTTCAGAACTGTTCAATCAAAATTAAGGTTCAACTGTGTTAGTTTAAAGAACAGAACCGTAAGAAGTTTCACAGATTGCTTCTGTGTAATTTTTATTTGAAGGTGTTCCTTTTTCCACCATAGGCCTCTTAGCGCCCTGAATGTCCACTTGCATTTTCTACAGAAAGGGTGTTTCAGAACTGCTCATCAAATGTAAGGTTGAACTCTGTCAGTTGAATGCACAGAACTGTAAGATTTTCACAGATAGCTTCTTTGTAGTTTTTATTTGAACATATACCTTTCTCAACTATAGGCCTCTTAGCGCCCTGAATGTTCACTGCATTTTCTGCAGAAAGAGTGTTTCATAACTTTCAAATATAACTAAGGTTCAACTCTGTTAGTTGAATGCACAGAAAGTAAGAAGTTTCACAGATTTCTTCGTGTAAGTTTTTATTTGAAATATTCCTTTTTCCGCTATAGGCCTCTTAGCGCCCTGAATGTCCACTTGCATTTTCTACAGAAAGAGTGTGTTTCAGAACTGCTCAATCAATGACTAAGGTTCAACTCTGTTAGTTGAATGCACAGAATGTAAGAAGTTTCACAGATAGCTTCTGTAGTTTTTATTTGAAATATACTTTTTCCAATATAGGCCTCTTAGCGCCTGAATGTCCAATGCATTTTCTCTAGAAAGAGTGTTTCAGAATGCTCAATAAAACGTAAGGTTCAACTCTGTTAGTGAATGCACAGAACAGTAAGAAGTTTCACAGATCTTCTGTGTAGTTTTATTTGAAATATTTTTTCCGCTATAGGCCTCTTAGCGCCCTGAAGTCCACTTGCATTTTCTACAGAAAGAGTGTTTCAGAACTCCTCAATCAAAAGTAAGGTTCAAGTCCTTAGTTGAATGCACAGAACAGAAGAAGTTTCACAGATAGCTTCTGTGTAGTTTTTATGTGAACTTTCTTTTTCCAGTAGGCCTCTAGTAGCTTGAATGTCCAATTGATTTCTACAGAAAGAGTGTTTCAGAACTGCTCAATCAAAAACTGAGGTTCAATCTGTTAGTTGAATGCAAAGAACAGAGAAGTTTCACAGATTTCTTCTGTGTAGTTTTATTTGAAATATTTTCCTTTTCCACTATAGGTGCCTCTTAGCGCCCTGAAGTCCACTTGCAATTTTCTACAGAAAGAGTGTTTCAGAACTCTCAATCAAAATTAAGGTTAAGTCTGTTAGTTGAATGCACAGAACAGAAGAAGTTTCACAGATATGTTCTTGTAGTTTTTATTTGAAATATTTCTTTTTCCACTATAGTCCTCTTAGCGCCTTGAATGTCCACTTGTATTTTCTACAGAAAGAGTGTTTTCAGAACTGCTCAATCAAAATGTAAGGTTCAACTCTGTTAGTTTGAATGCCAGAACAGAAGAAGTTTCACAGATAGCTTCTGTGTAGTTTTTATTTGGAACTTTTCCTTTTCCACTATAGGCTCTAGCGCCCTGAATGTCCACTTGTATTTTCTACAGAAAGAGTGTTTCAGAACTGCTCAATCAAAATTTAGGTTCAACTCTGTTAGTTGAATGCACAGAACAGAAAGAAGTTTACAGATTGCTTCTGTGTAGTTTTTTTTGAAAATATTCTTTTTCCACTATAGGCCTCTTAGCGCCTGAATGTCCACTTGCATTTTCTACAGAAAGAGTGTTTCAGAACTGCTCAATCAAAAGTAAGGTTCAACTTCTGTTAGTTGAATGCACAGAACAGAAGAAGTTTCACAGATATGCTTCTGTGTAGTTTTTATTTGAACTTTCCTTTTTTCCACTATAGGCCTCTTAGCGCCCGAATGTCCACTTGTATTTCTACAGAAAGAGTGTTTCAGAACTGCTCAATCAAAAGTAAGGTTCAACTCTGTTAGTTGAATGCACAGAACAGAAGAAGTTTCACAGATTGCTTCTGTTAGTTTTTGTTTGAAGAATATTCCTTTTTCCACTAGGCCTCTTAGCGCCATGAATGTCCACTTGCATTTTCTACAGAAAGAGTGTTTCAGAACTGCTCAATCAAAAGAGTTCAAACTTGTTAGTTGAATGCAAGAACAGAGAGAAGTTTCACAGATATGCTCTGTGTAGTTTTTATTTGAACTTTCCTTTCCACTTAGGCCTCTTAGCGCCCTGAATGTCCACTTGTATTTTCTACAGAAAGAGTGTTTCAGAACTGCTCAATCAAAAGTAAGGTTCAACTCTGTTAGTTGAATGCACAGAACAGAAAGAAGTTTCCAGATTGCTTCTGTTAGTTTTTTTGAAATATTCCTTTTCCAATATAGGCCTCTTAGCGCCTGAATGTCCACTTGCATTTTTACAGAAAGAGTGTTTCAGAACTGCTCAATCAAAATAAGGTTCAACTCTGTTAGTTGAATGCAAGAACAGAAAAGAAGTTTCACAGATGCTTCTGTGTAGTTTTTATTTGAAGATATTCCTTTTTCCACTATAGGCCTCTTAGCGCCCAATGTCCACTTGTCATTTTCTACAGAAGAGTGTTTCAGAACTGCTCAATCAAAAGTAAGGTTCAACTCTGTTAGTTGAATGCACAGAACAGAAAGAAGTTTCACAGATTGCTTCTGTTGTAGTTTTTTGTTGAATATTCCTTTCCACTATAGGCCTCTTAGCGCCCTGAATGTCCACTTGCATTTTCTACAGAAAGAGTGTTTCAGAACTGCTCAATCAAAATTAAGGTTCAACTCTGTTAGTTGAAAGAACAGAACCGTAAGAAGTTTCACAGATTGCTTCTGTGTAGTTTTTATTTGAAGTTTTTCCTTTTTCCACTATAGGCCTCTTAGCGCCCTGAATGTCCACTTGCATTTTCTACAGAAAAGTGTTTCAGAACTGCTCAATCAAAAGTAAGGTTGAACTCTGTTAGTTGAATGCACAGAACGTAAGAAGTTTCACAGATAGCTTCTTTGTATTTTTATTTGAACATATACTTTTTCAACTATAGGCCTCTTAGCGCCCTGAATGTTCACTTGCATTTTCTGCAGAAAGAGTGTTTCAAACTGCTCAATAATAAGGTTCACTCTAAGGGTTTCAATTGTTTAGTTTTGACATCTTTCAAGGACACGCTAAGCACCATTTCAAGACAGAATTCAAACTAGCTTCACTGTGTGTCTGTTTCACAGATTTTCTTTTTTTTATTTGAAGATATTCCTTTTCCCACTATAGGCCTCTAGCGCCTGAATGTCCACTTGCATTTTCTACAGAAAGAGTGTTTCAGAACTGCTCAATAAAAACTTACCGTTCAACTATGTTAGTTGAATGCAAGAACAGTAAGAAGTTTCGCAGATTGCTTCTGTGCAGTTTTATTTGAAAATATTCCTTTTCCACTATAGGCCTCTTAGCTCCCTGAATGTCCAATTGCATTTTCTATAGAAAGTGTGTTTCAGAAGTGCTCAATCAAAAGTAAGGTTCAACTCTGTTAGATGAATGCAAAGAACAGAAAGAAGTTTCACAGAATGCTTCTGTGTAGTTTTTATTTGAAGGTATTACTTTTTCCGCTATAGGCCTCTTAGCGCTCCGAAGGTCCACTTGCATTTTCTACAGAAAGAGTGTTTCAGAACTTCTCAATCAAAAGTAAGGTTCAAATCCGTTAGTTGAATGCACAGAACAGAGAGAAGTTTCACAGATAGCTTCTGTGTAGTTTTTATGTGAACTTTTTCCTTTTTTCCACTATAGTCTCTTAGCGCCCTGAATGTCCACTTGTATTTTCTACAGAAAGAGTGTTTCAGAACTGCTCAATCAAAACTGAGGTTCAACTCTGTTAGCTGAATGCACAGAACAGTAAGAAGTTTCACAGATTTCTTCTGTGCAGTTTTTATTTGAAAATATTCCTTTCCACTATAGGCCTCTTAGCGCCCTGAATGTCCAATTGCATTTTCTACAGAAAGAGTGTTTCAGAACTGCTCAATCAAAATAAGGTTAACTCTGTTAGTTGAATGCACAGAACAGAAAGAAGTTTCACAGAATGCTTCTGTGTAGTTTTTTTTGAAGTATTACTTTTTCCGCTATAGGCCTCTAGCGTCCGAGGTCACTGCATTTTTCTACAGAAAGAGTGTTTCAGAACTGCTCAATCAAAAGTAAGGTTCAACTTGTTGTTAATGACAGAACGAGAAGTTTCACAGATGCTTCTGTGTAGTTTTTATTTGAAGTATTCCTTTTTCCACTATAGGCCTCTTAGCGCCCTGAATGTCCACTTGCATTTTCTACAGAAAGAGTGTTTCAGAACTGCATCAAAAAGTAGGTTGAACTCTGTTAGTTGAATGCACCAGAACAGTAAGAAGTTTCACCAGATGCTTCTTTGTAGTTTTTATTGAACATATTCTTTTTCGCTATAGGCCTCTTAGCGCCCTGAATTTCCACTTGCATTTTCTACAGAAAGAGTGTTTCATAACTGCTCAATCAAAAGTAAGGTTCAACTCTGTTAGTTGAATGCACAGAACAGAAAGAAGTTTCACAGAATGCTTCTGTGTAGTTTTTATTTGAAGATATTCTTTTTCCACTATAGGCCTCTTAGCGCCCTGAATGTCCACTTGCATTTTCTACAGAAAGAGTGTTTCAGAACTGCTCAATCAAAAGTAAGGTTCAACTCTGTTAGTTTGAATGCACAGAACAGAAGAAGTTTCACAGATTGCTTCTGTGTAGTTTTTATTTGAAATATTCCTTTTTCCACTAGGCCTCTTAGCGCCCTGAATGTCCACTTGCATTTTCTACAGAAAGAGTGTTTTCAGAACTGCTCAATCAAAATTAAGGTTCAACTCTGTTAGTTGAATGGCACAGAACAGAAAGAAGTTTCACAGATATGCTTCTGTGTAGTTTTATTTGAAGATATTCCTTTCCGCTATAGGCCTCTTAGCGCCTGAATGTCCACTTGCATTTTCTACAGAAAGAGTGTTTCAGAACTTTCAATCAAAATAAGGTTCAACTCTGTTAGTTTAATGCACAGAACAGTAAGAAGTTTCACAGATTGCTTCTGTGTAGTTTTTATTTGAACTATTCCTTTTTCCACTATAGGCCTCTTAGCGCCCTGAATGTCCACTTGCATTTTCTACAGAAAGAGTGTTTCAGAACTGCTCAATCAAAATGTAAGGTTCAACTCTGTTAGTTGAATGCACAGAACAGTAAGAAGTTTCACAGATGCTTCTTGTAGTTTTTATTTGAAATATTCCTTTTCCACTATAGGCCTCTTAGCGCCCTGAATGTCCACTTGCATTTTCTACAGAAAGAGTGTTTCAGAACTGCTCAATCAAAAGTAAGTTCAACTCTGTTAGTTGAATGCACAGAACAGAAAGAAGTTTCACAGATTTCTGTGTAGTTTTTATTTGAAATATTCTTTTTCCGCTATAGGCCTCTTAGCGCCCTGAATGTCCACTTGCATTTTCTACAGAAAGAGTGTTTCAGAACTGCTCAATCAAAATAAGGTTCAACTCTGTTAGTTGAATGCACAGAACAGTAAGAAGTTTCACAGATTGCTTCTGTAGTTTTTATTTGAAAATATTCCTTTTTCCACTATAGGCCTCTTAGCGCCCTGAATGTCCACTTGCATTTTCTACAGAAAGAGTGTTTCAGAACTGCTCAATCAAAATAAGGTTCAACTCTGTTAGTTGAATGCACAGAACAGAAGAAGTTTCACAGAATCTTCTGTGTAGTTTTATTTGAAATATTCCTTTTTCCGCTATAGGCCTCTTAGCGCCCTGAATGTCCACTTGCATTTTCTACAGAAAGAGTGTTTCAGAACTGCTCAATCAAAAGTAAGGTTCAACTCTGTTAGTTGAATGCACAGAACAGAAGAAGTTTCACAGATAGCTTCTTGTGTAGTTTTTATTTGAATATTCTTTTTCCACTATAGGCCTCTTAGCGCCTGAATGTCCACTTGCATTTTCTACAGAAAGAGTGTTTCAGAACTGCTCAATCAAAATAAGGTTCAACTCTGTTAGTTGAATGCACAGAACAGTAAGAAGTTTCACAGATTTCTTCTGTAGTTTTTATTTGAAAATATTCCTTTTTCCACTATAGGCCTCTTAGCGCCCTGAATGTCCACTTGCATTTTCTACAGAAAAGTGTTTCAGAACTGCTCAATCAAAATAAGGTTAACTCTGTTAGTTGAATGCACAGAACAGAAGAAGTTTCACAGAATGCTTCTGTGTAGTTTTATTTGAAATATTACCTTTTCCACTATAGGCCTCTTAGCGCCCGGAATGTCCACTTGCATTTTCTACAGAAAGAGTGTTTCAGAACTTCTCAATCAAAAGTAAGGTTCAACTCTGTTAGTTGAATGCACAGAACAGAAGAAGTTTCACAGATTTCTTCTGTGTAGTTTTTATTGAACTATTCCTTTTTCCACTATAGGCCTCTTAGCGCCCTGAATGTCCACTTGCATTTTCTACAGAAAGAGTGTTTCAGAACTGCTCAATCAAAATTAAGGTTCAACTCTGTTAGTTGAATGCACAGAACAGTAAGAAGTTTCACAGATTTTCTGTGCAGTTTTTATTTGAAAATATTCCTTTTTCCACTATAGGCCTCTTAGCGCCCTGAATGTCCACTTGCATTTTCTACAGAAAGAGTGTTTCAGAACTGCTCAATCAAAAGTAAGGTTCAACTCTGTTAGTTGAATGCAGCGAACGAAAGAAGTTTCACAGAATGCTTCTGTGTAGTTTTTATTTGAAGTATTCCTTTTTCCGCTATAGGCCTCTTAGCGCTCCGAATGTCCACTTGCATTTTCTACAGAAAGAGTGTTTCAGAACTGCTCAATCAAAAGTAAGGTTCAACTCTGTTAGTTGAATGCACAGAACAGAAGAAGTTTCACAGATTGCTTCTGTGTAGTTTTTGTTTGAAGATATTCTTTTTCCACTAGGCCTCTTAGCGCCTGAATGTCCACTTGCATTTTCTACAGAAAGAGTGTTTCAGAACTGCTCAATCAACTAAGGTTCAACTCTGTTAGTTGAATGCACAGAACAGAAGAAGTTTCACAGATTCTTCTGTGTAGTTTTTATTTGAAAATATTCCTTTTCCACTATAGGCCTCTTAGCGCCCTGAATGTCCAATTGCATTTTCTACAGAAAGAGTGTTTCAGAACTGCTCAATCAAAATAAGGTTCAACTCTGTTAGTTGAATGCACAGAACAGAAAGAAGTTTCACAGATGCTTCTGTGTAGTTTTGTATTTGAAGATTTCCTTTTTCCGCTATAGGCCTCTTAGCGCTGAAGTCCACTTGCATTTTCTACAGAAAGAGTGTTTCAGAACTTCAATCAAAAGTAAGGTTCAACTCCGTGTTAGTTTAAGCACAGAACAGAAGAAGTTTCACAGATTGCTTCTGTGTAGTTTTTATTTGAACTTTCCTTTTTCCACTATAGGCCTCTTAGCGCCCTGAATGTCCACTTGCATTTTCTACAGAAAGAGTGTTTCAGAACTGCTCAATCAAAATAGGTTCAACTCTGTTAGTTGAATGCACAGAACAGTAAGAAGTTTCACAGATCTTCTTGTAGTTTTTATTTGAAATATTCCTTTTTCCACTATAGGCCTCTTAGCGCCCTGAATGTCCACTTGCATTTTCTACAGAAAGAGTGTTTCAGAACTGCTCAATCAAAATAAGGTTAAACTCTGTTAGTTGAATGCACAGAACAGAAAGAAGTTTCACAGATTTCTGTGTAGTTTTTATTTGAAGATATTCTTTTTCCGCTATAGGCCTCTTAGCGCCCGAATGTCTTGCATTTTCTACAGAAAGAGTGTTTCAGAACTGCTCAATCAAAAGTAAGGTTCAACTCTGTTAGTTGAATGCACAGAACAGAAGAAGTTTCACAGATTGCTTCTGTAGTTTTTATTTGAAGATATTCCTTTTTCCTATAGGCCTCTTAGCGCCCTGAATGTCCACTTGCATTTTCTACAGAAAGAGTGTTTCAGAACTGCTCAATCAAAAGTAAGGTTCAACTCTGTTAGTTGAATGCACAGAACAGAAGAAGTTTCACAGATATCTTCTGTGTAGTTTTTATTTGAAATATTCCTTTTTCCACTATAGGCCTCTTAGCGCCCGAATGTCCACTTGCATTTTCTACAGAAAGAGTGTTTCAGAACTGCTCAATCAAAACTAAGGTTCAACTCTGTTAGTTGAATGCACAGAACAGAAAGAAGTTTCACAGATTGCTTCTGTTTTATTTTTTTTTGAAGATATTCCTTTTTCCACTATAGGCCTCTTAGCGCCATGAATGTCCACTTGCATTTTCTACAGAAAGAGTGTTTCAGAACTGCTCAATCAAAATAAGGTTCAACTCTGTTAGTTGAAAGCACAGAACAGTAAGAAGTTTCACAGATTTCTTCTGTGTAGTTTTTATTTGAAGTATTCCTTTTTCCACTATAGGCCTCTTAGCGCCCTGAATGTCCACTTGCATTTTCTACAGAAAGAGTGTTTCAGAACTGCTCAATCAAATTAAGGTTAACTCTGTTAGTTGAATGCACAGAACTGTAAGAAGTTTCACAGATAGCTTCTGTGTAGTTTTTATTTGAACATATACCTTTTCCATAGGCCTCTTAGCGCCCTGAATGTTCCACTGCATTTTCTACAGAAAGAGTGTTTCAGAACTTCTCAATAAAATAAGGTTCAACTCTGTTAGTTGAATGCACAGAACAGTAAGAAGTTTCACAGATTTCTTTGTAGTTTTTATTTGAACATATTCATTTTTCCACTATAGGCCTCTTAGCGCCCTGAATGTTCACTTGCATTTTCTACAGAAAGAGTGTTTCAGAACTGCTCAATAAAAACTAAGGTTCAACTCTGTTAGTTGAATGCACAGAACAGTAAGAAGTTTCACAGATTTCTTCTGTGCAGTTTTTATTTGAAAATATTCCTTTTTCCAGTATAGGCCTCTTAGCGCCCTGAATGTCCAATTGCATTTTCTAGAAAGGTGTTTCAGAAGTGCTCAATCAAAATAAGGTTCAACTCTGTTAGTTGAATGCAGAACAGAAAGAAGTTTCACAGAATCTTCTGTGTAGTTTTTATTTGAAAGTATTCCTTTTTCCGCTATAGGCCTCTTAGCGCTCCGAAGGTCCACTTGCATTTTCTACAGAAAGAGTGTTTCAGAACTCCTCAATCAAAAGTAAGGTTCAACTCTGTTAGTTGAATGCACAGAACAGTAAGAAGTTTCACAGATTTCTGTGTAGTTTTTATTGAACTTTCTTTTTTCCTCTATAGGCCTCTTAGCGCCTTGAATGTCCACTTGCATTTTCTACAGAAAGAGTGTTTCAGAACTGCTCAATCAAAACTGAGGTTCAACTCTGTTAGTTGAATGCACAGAACAGTAAGAAGTTTCACAGATTTCTTCTGTGCAGTTTTTATTTGAAAATATTCCTTTTCCACTATAGGCCGCTTAGCGCCCTGAATGTCCAATTGCATTTTCTACAGAAAGAGTGTTTTCAGAATGCTCAATCAAATAAGGTTAAACTCTGTTAGTTGAATGCACAGAACAGAAAGAAGTTTCAACAGAATGCTTCTGTGTAGTTTTGTATTTGAAGGTATTACTTTTTCCGCTATAGGCCTCTTACGCTCCGAAGTCCACTTGCATTTTCTACAGAAAGAGTGTTTCAGAACTTCTCAATCAAAGTAAGGTTCAACTCCGTTATTTGAATGCACAGAACAGAGAGAAGTTTCACAGATAGCTTCTGTGTAGTTTTTATGTGAACTTTTTCCTTTTTCCACTATAGTCCTCTTAGCGCCCTGAATGTCCACTTGTATTTCTACAGAAAGAGTGTTTCAGAACTGCTCAATCAAAATTGAGGTTCAACTCTGTTAGTTGAATGCACAGAACAGTAAGAAGTTTCACAGATTTCTTCTGTGCAGTTTTTATTTGAAAATATTCCTTTTCCACTATAGGCCTCTTAGCGCCCTGAATGTCCACTTGCATTTTCTACAGAAAGAGTGTTTCAGAACTGCTCAATCAAAAGTAAGTTAAACTCTGTTAGTTGAATGCACAGAACAGAAAGAAGTTTCACAGAATGCTTCTGTGTAGTTTTTATTTGAAGATATTACTTTTTCCGCTGTAGGCCTCTTAGCGCTCCGAAGGTCCACGTCATTTTCTACAGAAAGAGTGTTTCAGAACTGCTCAATCAAAAGTAAGGTTCAACTCTGTTAGTTGAAAGCACAGAACAGAAAGAAGTTTCACAGATTGCTTCTGTATAGTTTTGTTTGAAGATATTCCTTTTTCTACTATGGGCCTCTTAGCGCCATGAATGTCCACTTGCATTTTCTACAGAAGAGTGTTTCAGAACTGCTCAATCCAAACTAAGGTTCAACTCTGTTAGTTGAATGCACAGAACAGAGAGAAGTTTCACAGATATCTTCTGTGTAGTTTTATTTGAACTATTCCTTTTTTTCCACTATAGGCCTCTTAGCGCCCTGAATGTCCACTTGTATTTTCTACAGAAAGAGTGTTTCAGAACTGCTCAATCAAAACTAAGGTTCAACTCTGTTAGTTGAAAGCACAGAACAGAAAGAAGTTTCACAGATTGCTTCTTTGTAGTTTTTGTTTGAAGATATTCCCTTGTCCACTATAGGCCTCTTAGAGCCATGAATGTCCACTTGCATTTTCTACAGAAAGAGTGTTTCAGAACTGTTCAATCAAAATTAAGGTTCAACTGTGTTAGTTTAAAGAACAGAACCGTAAGAAGTTTCACAGATTGCTTCTGTGTAATTTTTATTTGAAGGTGTTCCTTTTTCCACCATAGGCCTCTTAGCGCCCTGAATGTCCACTTGCATTTTCTACAGAAAGGGTGTTTCAGAACTGCTCAATCAAATGTAAGGTTGAACTCTGTCAGTTGAATGCACAGAACTGTAAGATGTTTCACAGATAGCTTCTTTGTAGTTTTTATTTGAACATATACCTTTCTCAACTATAGGCCTCTTAGCGCC
>NW_022097204.1:0-57598 GCF_006542625.1 Nomascus leucogenys | reverse complement strand
CAGTTCTAAAACACTCTTTCTGTAGATACTGCAATGGACATTCGGAGCGCTAAGGGGCCTATAGTGGAAAAAGGAATATCTTCAAATGAAAAACCGCAGAGAGCATTCTGTGAATATTTTTTCTGATCTGTACATTCAACTAACAGAGCTGAACCTTACTTTTTATTGAGCAGCTCTGAAACACCTCTTTCTGTAGTAATTGCAATTGGACATTCAGAGCGCTAAGGGACCTACAGTGGAAAAAGGAATATCTTAAAATAAAAACTACACAGAAGCATTCTGTGAAACTTTTTCTGATCTGTGCATTCAACTAACACAGCTGAAACTTACTTTTGATTGAGCCAGTTCAGGAAACACTCTTTCTATGGAAACTGCAAGTGACATTTGGAGAGCTAAGTTGCCTGTAGATGGGAAAAATAAATATCTTTGAAATAAAAACTACACAGAAGCATTCATTTTGAAACTTCTTTCTGATCTGAGCATTCAACTAACTGCGCTGAAACTTACTTTTATTGAGTAGATCTTAAACACTCTTTCTGTAGAAAATGCAAGTGGTCATTCGGATCGCTAAGTGGGCCTATAGTGGAAAAAAAATATCTTCAAATAAAAACTACACAGAAGCATTCTGTGTAAACTTCTTCTTGCTCTGTGCTTTCAACTAACAGAGTTGAACCTTACTTTGATTGAGCAGTTCTGAAACACTCTTTCTGTATAAAACTGCAAAGTGGACATTCGGAATGCAAGAGGCCTATAGTGGAAAAAGGAATATCGTGAAATAAAAACTACACAGAAGCATTCTGTGAAACTTCTTTCTTGTCTGTGCATTCAACTAACAGAGTTGAACCTTAGTTTGACTGAGCAGTTTCTGAAACACACTTTCTGTAGAAACATGCAAGCGACATTCGGAACGCAAAGTGCCCAATAGTTGGAAAAAGGAATATCATCAATTAAAAAATACAATGAAGCATTCTGTGAAACCACTTTTTTATCTGTTGCATTTAACTAACAGAGTTGAAAATTACTTTTGATTGTGCAGTTCTGAAACAATCTTTCTGTAGAGACTAGAAGTGGGAGATTCGGAGCACTTAGGCGCCTATTTGGAAAATGGTATATCTTCAAACAAAACTACGCAGAAGCATTCTGTTGAAACTTGTTTTGATCTGTGCATTCATCTAACAGAGGTTGAACCTTTACATTTGATTGAGCAGGTCTGAAACACTCTTTCTGTAGAACTGCAAGTTGCATTCTCGAGCGCTAAGGGGCCTATAGTGGAAAAAGTAATATCTCCAAATAAAAACTACTCAGAAGCATTCTGTGAAACTTTCTTTCTGATCGCTGCATTCAACTAACAGAGTTGAGCACTACTTTTCATTGAAGAGCTCTGAAACACTCTTTTTGTAGAAACCGCAGGTGGACATTCAGAACGCTATGTGGCCTATAGTGGAAAAGGACTATTTTAAATAAAACTACAAAGAAGCATTCTGTGAAACATCTTTCTGATCTGTGCATTCAGCTAACAGAGCTGAACCTTAGTTTTTTATTGAGCAGTTCTGAAACACTCTTTCTGTAGAACTGCAAGTGGACATTCGGAGTGCTGAGGGGCGTTATAGTGGAAAAGGAATATCTTCAAATATAAACTTACACAGAAGTAGTCTGGAAACTTATCTCTGATCTGTGTATTCAACTAACAGTGTTGACCGAACGTTCGATTGAGGAGTTCTGAAACACTCTTTCTGTAGAAAAGTGCAAGAGGATATTCGGAGCGCTATGGGGCCTATAGTGGGAAAAGGGAATGTCTTCAATTAATAAACTACACAGAAGCATTCTGTGAAACTTCCTTCAGATCTGTGCTTCAGCTAACAGAGCTGAACATTCTTTTTGATTGAGCAGCTCTGAAAACACTCTTTCTGTAGAACTTGCAGTGGACATTAGGAGCCACTAAAGGTTCTGTACTGGAAAAAGGAATATGTTCAAATAAAAACTACACAGAAAAATTCTGTGAAACTTCGTTCTGATGGGTGCATTCAACTAACAGAGTGAACCTCATTTTGATTGAAGAGTTCTGAAACACTCTTTCTGTAGAAACCGCAAGCGGACATTCGGAACTATAAGGGGCCTATACTAGAAAAAGGAATATCTTTCAAATAAAAACTACACAGGAAGGATTCTGTGAAAATTCTTTTCTGATCTTGCATTCAGCTAACAAGCTTTACCCTTACTTTTGATTCAGTAGTTCGAAACACACTACCTGTAGAAACCGCAAGTGACAATCGTAGCGCTAAGGGGCCTATAGTGGAAAAAGGAATATCTTCAAATAAAACTGCACAGAAGCATTCTGTGAAACTACTTTCTGATCTGTGCATGCAACTAACAGAGCTGAACCTTACTTTTGATTGAGGAGTTCTGAAACACTCTTTCTCTAAGAAACCGCAGTTGGACATTCAGAATGCTAAGGGGCCTAGAGTGCAAAAAGGAATGTTTCAAATAAAAAGCACACAGAAGCATTCTGTGAAACATCTTTTCTCAGCTGTGCATTCAACTAACAGAATTGAACCTTACTGTTGATTGAGGAGATCTGAAAATTCTTTGTGTAGAAACTTAAAGTGTACATTCGGGCGCTAAGGGGCATAGAACGGAAAAGGAATATCTTCAAATAAAAAATACACAGAAGCATTCTGTGAAACTTCTTTCTGATCTGTGCATTCATCTAACAGAGTTGAACCTTACTTTTGATTGAGGATTTCTGAAACACTCTTTCTGTAGGAACCGCAAGTGGACATTTGGAGGGCTAAGGGCCCTATAGTGGAAAAGGAATATCTTCAATAAAAACTACACAGAAGCATCTGTGAAACTTCTTTCTGATCTTTGCATTCAACTAATAGAGTTCAACCGTACATTTGATTGAGGAGTTTCTGAAAGAGTGTTTCTGTAGAAACCGCAAGTGGACATTCGGAGCGCTAAGGGGCCTATTGTGGAGAAAGCAATGTCTTCAAATAAAAACTACACAGAAGCATTATGTGAACTTGTTTCTGATCTGTTACATTCAACTAACAGAGTTGAACCTTACTTTTGATTCAGGAGTTCTGAAACACTATTTCTGTAGAAACCGCAAGTGGACATTTGGAACGCTAAGGCCTTCAGTGGAAAAAGGAATATCTTCAAATAAAACTACAGAGAATCATTTTGTGATACTTCTTTCTGATCTGTCATTCAACTAACAATCGAACCCTACTTTTGATTGAGGAGTTCTGAAAGACTCATTCTGTTGAAACCGCAAGTGACATTCAAGCGCTAAGCCCTACAGTGGATAAAGGAATATCTTCAAATGAATACTACACAGAAGCATGCTGTGAACTTCTTTCTGATCTGTGCTTTCATCTAACAGAGTTGAACATTACTTGGATGGAGAGTTCTGAGAACTCTTAGAAGCGAAGTGGACTTCGGAGCGCTAAGGGCCTATGGTGGATAAAGGAATACCTTCCAATAAAAACTACACAGAATATTCTGTGAACTACTTCTGATCTGTGCATGCACCTAAGAGAGTTGAACCTTACTTTGATTGAGGAGTTCTGAAACACTCTTTCTTAGAAACCGCAGTTTGACATACGGAACGCTAAGGGGCTGACAGTGGAAAAAGGAATGTCTTCAAATAAAAGCACACAGAAGCTTTCTGTGAAACTTCTTTCTTATCTGTGCATTCAACTAACAGAATTGAACCTTACTTTTGGTGGAAGAGATATGAAAAATTCTTTGTGTAGAAACTGAAAGTGTACATTCGGAGCACTGACGGGCCTATAGCGGAAAAGGAATATCTTCAAATAAAAAATACACAGAAGCATTCTGTGAACTTCTTTCTGATCTGTGCATTCATCTAACAGAGTTGAACCTACTTTTGATTGACGATTTCTTAAACACTCTTTCTGTAGGAACCGCAAGTGGACATTTGGAGCGCTAAGGCCCTATAGTGGAAAAAGGAATATATTCAAATAAAAGCGACTCAGAAGCATTCTGCGAAAACTTCTTCTGTTCTGTGCATTCAACAAATAGAGTTGAACCTTGCCTGTGATTGAGGAGTTCTGAAACACATTTTCTGTAGAAACCGCAAGTGGACATTCGGAGTACTTAGGGGCCTATAGTGGATAAAGGAATACCTTCAAATAAAAAGTACACAGAAGCATTCTGTGAAACTTCTTTCTGATTTGTGCATTGAACTAACAGAGTTGAACATTACTTTTGATTGAGGAGTTCTGAAACACTCTTTCTGTAGAAACCGCAAGTGGACATTTGTAGCCGTAAGGGGCCTAAGGGAAAAAGGATATCTTCAAATAAAAACTACACAGAAGCATTCTGTGAAACTTCTTTCTGATCTGAGCATTCAACTAAAGGAGTTCAACGTTACTTTAGATTGAGGAGTTCTGAAATACTCTTTTTACAGAAACCGCAAGCGGACATTTGGAACGCTAAGGGGCCTATAGTGGAAAAAGGAGTATCTTCAAATGAAAACTACAGAGAAGCATTCTGTGAAACTTCTTTCTTATCTGTGGATTCAACTTCCAGACTTGAACATTACTTTTGATTGAGCAGTTCTGAAACTCTCTTTCTGTAGAAACCGCAAGTGGACATTTGTAGCGCTACAGGGCCTATAGTTTAAGAAGGAATAACTTCAAATAAAAACAACACATAAGAATTCTGTGAAACGTCTTTCTGATCTGTGCATTCAACTAGCAGAATTGAACCTTACTTTTGTTTGAGGAGTTCGGAAACACTCTTTCTGTGGAAACCACTAGTGGACATTCGGAGCCATAAGGGACCTATAGTGGAAAAAGGAATATCTTTACATAAAAACTACACAGAAGCATTCTGTGAAACTTCTTTCTGATCTGTGCATTCAACTTACAGAGTTAAACCTTACTTTTGATTGAGGAGTCCTGAAACACTCTTTCTGTAGAAACTGCAAGTGTACATTCGGATTGCTAAGGGGTCTATAGTGGAAAACGGAATATCTTCCAACAAAAACTACACCGAAGCATTCCGTGAAACTTATTTCTGATCTGTGCATTCATCTAACAGAGTTGAAACTTTCCTAGATTGAGGAGTTCTGAGACACTCTTTCTGTAGAAACCGCAAGTGGACATTCGGATCGCTAAGGGGCCTATAGTGGAAAAAGTAATATCTTCAAATAAAAACTACACAGAAGCATTCTGTGAAACTTCTTTCTGATCTCTGCATTCAACTAACATAGTTGTACATTAATTTTGATTGAGGAGTTCTCAAACAATCTGTAGAAACTGCAAGTGGACATTTGGAGCGCTAAGGGGCCTATAGTGGAAAAAATAATATCTTCAAATAAAAACTACACAGACGCATTCTGTGAAACCTCTTTCTCATCTGTGCATTCAACTAATAGATTTGAACCTTACTTTTGATTGAGGAGTTCTGAAACACTCTTTCTGTAGAAACCGTAAGTAAGCATTCGGAGTGCTAAGGAGCTTACAGTGGAAAAGGAATATCTTCCAATAAACCCTACACAGAAGCATTCGGTGAAACTTCTTTCTGATCTGTGCATTCAACTAACAGTGTTGAACCTTACTTCTGATTGAGTAGTTCTGAATCTCTCTTTCTGTATAAACTGTAAGTGGACATTCAGAGCGCTAAAGGGCCAATAGTGGAAAAAGGAATATCTACAAATAAAAACTTCACAGAAGCGTTCTGTGAAACTTCTTTCTGAACTGTGCATTCAAATAACAGATTTGAACCTTAGTTTTGATTGAGGAGTTCTGGAACACTCTTTCTGTAGAAACCGCAAATGGACATTAGGAGCGCTGAGATTCCTACATTGGAAAAAGGAATATCTTCAAATAAAAACTACACAAAAACATTCTGTGAAACTTCTTTCTGATCTGTGCATTCAACTTACAGAGTTGAACCTTAATTTTGATTGAGGAGTTCTGAAACACTCTTCCTGTTGAAACTGCAAATGGACATTCATAGTGCTAAGGGGCGTATAGTGGAAAAAGGAATATCTTCAAATAAAAACTAAACAGAAGCATTCTGTGAAACTTCTTTCGGATCTGTGAATTCAACTAACCGAGTTGAACCTTTCTTTTGATTGTGGAGTTCTGAAAACTCTTTCTGTAGAAACCTCAAGTGGACATTCCAATCGCTAAGGGACTTATAGTGGAAATGGAATATCTTCAAATAAATACTCTACAGAAGCATTCTGTGAAGCTTCTTTCTAATCTGTGCACTCAACTAACAGAGTTGAAACTTACTTTTGATTGAGGAGTTCTGAAACACTCTTTCTGTAGGAAGGCGAGTGGACATTTGGAGCACTAAGGGTCCAACAGTGCAAAAAGGAATATTTTCAAATAAAAACTACACATAAGCATTCTGTGAAACTTCTTTCTGATCTGTGATTCAACTAACAGAGTTGAACTTTACTTTTGATCGAGGAGATCTGAAAAACTCTTTGTGCAGGAACCGCAAGTGTACATTCCGAGCTCAAAGGGGCCTATAGTGGAAAAGGAATATCTTCAAATAAAAAATACACAGAAGAATTCGGTGAAACTTCTTTCTGATCTGTGCATTCAACTAACAGCGTGGGACCTTACATTTGATTGAGGAGTTCTGAAACCCTCTTTCTGTAGAAACTGCAAGTGGACATTCGGGGCGCTATGGGGCCTATACTGGAAAAAGTAATATCTTCAAATAAAACTACACAGAAGCATTGTGTGAAACTACTTTCTGATCTGTAAATTCAACCAACAGTTTTGAAACTTACTTTTGATTGAGGAGTTCTGAAGATCACTTACTGTAGAAACCGCAAGTGGACATTTTTAGCGCTAAGATGCATATAGTGGAAATAGGAATATCTACAAGTAAAAACTAAACAGAAGCATTCTGTTCAACTTCTTTCTTATCTGTGCATTCAACTAACAGAGTTGAATCTTACATTTGGTTGAGGAGATCTGAAACACACTTTCTGTAGGAACCGCAAGTGGACATTCGGAGTTCTAAGGGGCCTATATTGGAAAAAGGAATATCATCAAATAAAAGGTACACAGAAGTATTCTGTGAAACTTCTATCTTATTTGTGCATTCAACTAAGAGAGTTGAATGTTACTTTTACTGACGAGTTGAGTTCTGAAAGACTCTCTCTGTAGAAACCGCAAGTGGACATTCGGAGTGCTATGAGGCCTATAGTGGAAAAAGGAATATCTTCAACTAAAAACTACACAGAAGCATTGTGTGAAACTTCTTTCTGATCTGTGTATTCAACTAACAGTGTTGAAACTTACTTTCGATTGAGGAGTTCTGAAACACTCTTTCTGTAGAAACTGCAAGTGGACATTCAGGGCGCTAAGGGGCCTATATTGGAAAAAGGAATATATCCAAATAAAAACTACACGGAAGCATTCTGTGAAACTTCTTTCTGATCTGTGCATTCAACTAACAGAGTTGAAACTTTCCTTTGATTGAGGGGTTATGGAACAGTCTTTTTGTAGAAACTGCAAGTGGACATTCGGAGTTCTAAGGGGCCTATAGTGGAAAAAGGAATATCTTCAAATAAAAACTACACAGAAGCGTTCTGTGAAACTTCTTTCTGATCTGTGCATTCAACTAACAGAGTAGTACCTTACTTTTGATTGAGGAGTTCTGAAACACTCTTTCTGTAGAAACCGCAAGGGAACATTCAGAGCGTTATGGCGCCTACAGTGCAAAAGGAATATCTTCAAATAAAACTACACAGAAGAATTCTGTGACACTTCTTTCTGATCTGTGCATTCAACTCACAGAGTTGAACCTTACTATTGATTGAGGAGTTCTGAAACACTCTTTCTGTGGAAACCGCAAGTGGACATTCAGAGCGCTAAGGGGCCTAAACTGGAAAAAGGAATATCTTCAAATAAAAACTACACAGAAGTATTCTGTGAAGCTTCTTTGTAATATGTGCACTAAAATAACAGAGTTGAAACTTACTTTTGATTGAGGAGATCTGAAAAATTCTTTGTGCAGAAACAACATGTTTACATTCAGAGCTCAAAGGGTCTATAGTGGAAAAGGAATATCTTCAAATAGAAAATACACAGAAGCATTCTGTGAAACTTATTTCTGATCTGTGAATTCAACTAACAGTGTTGAACCCTACTTTTGATTGAGGAGTTCTGAAACACTCTTTCTGTAGAAACCGCAATTGGACATTCGGAGTGCTTAGGGGCCTTCAGTGGAAAAATGAATATCTTCAGATAAAAAATACACAGAAGCATTCTGTGAAACTTCTTTCCAATCTGTGCATTCAACTAACAGAGTAGAAACGAATTTTTGATTGAAGAGTTCTGCAACTCTCTTTCTGTAGAAACCGCATGTGGACATTCGGAGCAATAAGGGGCCTACAGTGGAAAAAGTAATATCTTCAAATAAAAACCACACAGAAGCATTCTGTGAAACTTCTTTCTGATCTGTGAATTAAACTCACAGAGTTGAACCTTACTTTTGATTGAGGAGTTCTGAAAACTCTTTCTGTAGGAACCGGAAGTGGACATTCGGAGAACTATGGGGACTACAGTGGTAAAAGGAATATCTTCAAATAAAAACTATGCAGAAGCATTCTGTGAAACTTCTTTCTGATCTGTGCCTTCAGCTAACAGAGTTCAACCTTACTTTTGATTGACCAGTTCTGAACACTCTTTTGTAGAAACTGCAAGTGGACATTTGGAGTGGTATGCGGCCTGTCAGGGAAACAGGAATTTCTTCAAATAAAAATTAAACAGAAGCATTCTCTGAAATGTCTTTCTGATCTGTGCATTCAACTAATAGGGTTGAATCTTACTTTAGATTGAGGAGTTTTGTAACACTCTTTCTGTAGAAACTGCAAGTGGACATTTGGAGCGCTAAGAGGCCCCTAGCGCAAAAAGGAATATCTTCGAATAAAAACTACAGAGAAACATACTGTGAAGCTTCTTTCTGATATCTGCATTCAACTAATAGAGGTGAACATTACTTTTGATTGAGGTGTTATGAAACACTCTTTCTGTAGGAAGTGCAAGTGGACATATGGAGCACTGTGCTTCCTATTTTGGAAAAAGGAATATCTTCAAGTAAAACTACAGAGAAACATTCTGTGAAACTTCTTTCTCATCTGTGCATTCAACTAACGGAGTTGAACCTTACTTTTGATTGATTAGTTTTGAAATAGTCTTTCTGTATAAACTGCAAGTACACATTTGGAGCGCTACGTGGCCTATCGTGGAAAAAGGAATATCTTCAAATAAAAACTACACAGAAGCATTCTGTGACACTTCTTTCTGATCTGTGCATTCAACTAACAGAGTTGAACCTTACCTTCCATTGAGGAGTTTTGAAAGACTCTTTCTGTAGAAACTGGAAGTGGATATTTGGAGCGTGAAGAGGCCTATCATGGAAAAAGGAATATCTTCAAATAAAAACTACACAGAAGTATTCTGTGAAACTGCATTCTCATCTGTGCATTCAACTAACAGAGTTGAACTTTACTTTTGATTGAGGAATTTTGAAACACTCTTTCTGTAGAAACTGCAAGTGTACATTTGAAGTGTTAAGAGGTCTATCGTGGAAAAAGGAATATCTTGAAATAAATCTACATAGAAACATTCTGTGAATCTACTTTCTGATCTACGCATTCAAGTAACAGAGTTGAACCTTACTTGCATTGAGCAGTTTTGAAACACTGTTTCTCTAGGAACAGCTAGTGGACATTTGGAGTGCTAAGAGGCCTATCGTGGAAAAAGGAATATCTTGAATAAAATCTACAAAGAAACATTCTGTGAAACTTCTTTCTGATCTGTGCATTCAACTAACAGAGTTGAACATTACTATTGATTGAGGAGTTTTGAAACACTCTTTCTGTGGAAACTGCAAGTGGACATTTGGAGCGCTAAGAAGCCAATAGTGGAAAAAGGAATATATTCAAATAAAAACTGCACAGAATCATTCTGTGAAACTTCTTCCTGATCTGTGCATTCAACTAACAGTGTTGAACCTTACTTTTGATTGTGGAGTTTTGAAAAAATCTTTCTGTAGAAACTGCAAGTGGACATTCGAGTGCTAAGAGGCCTATAGAGCAGACAGGAATATCTTCAAATCAAAACTACACCGAAGCATTCTGTGAAACTTTTTCTCATCTGTCCATTCAACTAAAAGAGTTGAAGCTTACTTTTGATTGAGGAGTTTTGAAACATTCTTTCTGTAGAAACGGCAAGTGGACACTTGGAGAGCTACGCGGCCTATCGTGGAAAAGGAATATCCTCAAATAAAAACTACACAGTAGCATTTTGTGAAACTTCTTTCTGATCTGTGCATTCAACTTACAGTGTTGAACCTTACTTTTCATTGAGGAGTATTGAAACACTCTTTCTGAAGAAACTGCAAGTGGACATTTGTAGCGCCGTGTGGCCTGTCATGGAAAAAGGAATATCTTCAAATAAAAACTACACAGAAGCATTCTGTGAAACTACCTTCTGATCTGTGCATTGAACTAACAGAGTTCAACCTTACTTTTGATTGAGGAGTTTTGAAGCACTCTTTCTGTAGAAACTGCAAGTCTAAATTTGGAGTGCTATGAGGCCTATCGTGTACAGAGGAATATCTTCAAATAAAAACTAAACAGAAGCATTCTGTGAAACTTCTTTCTGATCTGTGCATTCAACTAACACAGTTGAATGTTACATTTGATTGAGGTGTTTTCAAACACTCTTTCTGTAGAAACTGCAAGTGGACATTTTGAGCGCTAAGGGGCCTATCCTAGAAAAAGGAATATCTTCAAATAAAAACTACACAGAAGCATTCTGTGGAACTTCTTTCTGATCTGTGCATTCAACTAACAGAGTTGAACCTTACTTTTGATTGAGGAGTTTTGAAACACTCTTTCTGTAGAAACTGCAATTGGAAATTTGGAGCTCTACATGGCCTATCGTGGAAAAAGGAATATATTCAAATAAATACTACACAGAAGCATTCAGTGAAATTCCTTTCTGATCTGTGCATTCAACTAACAGAGTTGAATGTTATTTTGGTTGAGGAGTTCTGAAACACTCATTCTGTAGAAACTGCAAGTGGACATTGAAAGCGCTTTGCGGCCTTTCATGGAAAAAGGTATACGTTCAAATAAAAACTACACAGAAGCATTCTGTGAAACTTCTTTCTGATCTGTGCATTCAACTAACAGAGTTGAACCTTACTTTTGATTTAGGAGTTTTGAAACACTCTTTCTGTAGAAACTGCAAGTGGACATTTGGAGCACTACGTGTCCTATAGTGGAAAAAGGAATATCTTCAAATAATAACTACACAGGTGCATTATGTGAAACAACTTTCTGATCGGTGCATTCAACTAACAGAGTTGAACCTTCCTTTTCATTGAGGAGTTTCGAAACACTCCTTCTGTTGAAAGTGCAAGTGGACATTTGGAGTGCTAAGAGGCCTGTCGTGGAAAAATGAATATCCTCAGATAAAAGCTACACAGAATGATTCTGGGCAACTTTTTTCTGATCTGTGCAATGAACTAACGGAGTTGAACCCTACTTTTCATTGAGGAGTGTTGAAACACTCTTTCTGTAGAAACTGCAAGTGGACATTTGGAGCGCTACGCAGCCTATCGTGGAAGAAGGAATATCTTCAAACAAAAACTACTCAGAACCATTCTGTGAAACTTCTTTTTGATCTGTGCATTCAACTGACAGAGCTGAACCTTACTTTTAATTGAGGAGTGTTTGAAACACTCTTTCTGTAGAAATTGCAGTGGGACATTTGGAGTGCTACGCAGCCCTATCGTAGAAAAATGAATTACTTCAAATAAAAGCTACACAGAAGCATTCTGTGAAACTTCTTTTGATCTGTATATTCAACTAACAGAGTTGAATCTTACTTTTGATTGCAGAGGTTTGAAACACTCTGTGTGTAGAACTGCAAGTGGAATTTTGAGCACTACTCGGCCTATAGTGGAAAACGGAATATCTTCAAATAAAAACTACACATAAGCATTCTGTGAAACACCTTTCTGATCTGTGCATTCAACTAACAGAGTTGAACTTCACTTTTTATTGAAGAGTTTTGAAACACTGTTTCTGTAGAAACTGCTAGTGGACATTTGGGCACTATTCGGCCTATCTTGGAAAAAGGAATATCTTAAAATAAAACTACAGAGAAGCATTCTGTGAAACTACTTTCTGATCTGGGCATTCAACTAACAGAGTAGAACCTTACTTTTGATTGAGGAGTTTTGAAAAACTCTTTCTGTAGAAACTGTAAGTGGACATATGGAGTGCTGCGTGGCCTATCGTGGAAAAAGGAATACCTTGAAATAAAAACTACACAGAAGCATTCTGTGAAACTTCTTTCTTATCTGTGCATTCAACTAAAAGAGTTGAACCTTACTTTTGATTGAGGAGTTTTGAAACTCTCTTTCTGTAGAAACTGCAAGTGGACATTTGGAGCGCTACGCGGCCTAGTGGGGAAAAAGCAATATCTTCAAATAAAAACTACACAGAAGCATTCTGTGAAACTTCCTTCTGATCTGTGCATTCAACTAACAGAGTTGAAACTTACTTTTGATTGAGGAGTTTTGAAACACTCTTTCTGTAGTAACTGCAAGTGGACATTTTGAGCGCTACGCGCTATCGTGGAAAAAGAAATATCTTCAAATAAAAACTACACAGAAGGATTCTGTGAAACTTCTTTCTTATCTGTGCATTCAACTAACAGAGTTGAACCTTACTTTTGATTGAGGAGTTTTGAAACACACTTTCTGTAGAAACTGGAAGAGGACATTTGGAGTGCTAAGAGGCTTATCATGGAAAAAGGAATATCCTCAGATAAAAACTACACAGAAGCATTCTGTGAAACTTCTTTCTGATCTGTACAATGAACTAATGGAGTTGAATCCTACTTTTCATTGAGGAGTGTTGAAACACTCTTTCTGTAGAACCTTCAAGTGGACATTTGGAGCGCAACGCGGCTTATCGTGGAAGAAGGAATATCTTCAAACAAAAACTACACAGAAGCATTCTGTGAAACTTCATTCTGATCTGTGCATTCAACTGACAGAGGTGAACCTTACTTTTGATTGAGGAGTTTTGAAACACTCTTTCTGTAGAAACTGCAATGGGACATTTGGAGCACTTTGCGGCCTATCGTGGAAAAATGAATAACTTCAAATAAAAACTACACAGAAGCATTCTGTGAAACTTCTTTTTGATCTGTGTATTCAACTAACAGGGTTGAATCTTAGTTTTGATTGAGGAGTTTTGAAACACTTTGTCTGTAGAAACTGCTAGTGGAAATTTGGAGCCCTACGCAGCGCATAGTGAAAAAGGGAATATCTTCAATTAAAAACTACACAAAAGCATTCTGTGAAACTCCTTTCTGATCTGTGCATTCAACTAACAGAGTTGAACTTCACTTTTTATTGAAGAGTGTTTAAACACTGTTTCTGTAGAAACTGCTAGTGGGCATTTCGAGTGCCTTTCGGCCTATCTTGGAAAAAGGAATATCTTCAAATAAAAACTACAGAGATGCATTCTGTGAAACTACTTTCTGATCTGTGCATTCAACTAACAGAGTAGAACCTTACTTTTGATTGAGGAGTTTTGGAAAACTCTTTCTGTAGAAACTGGTAGTGGACATATGGAGCGCTACGTGGCCTATCGTGGAAAAAGGAATACCTTGAAATAAAAACTACACAGAAGCATTCTCTGAAACTTGTTTCTTATCTGTGCATTCTACTAAAAGAGTTGAACCTTACATTTGATTGTGGAGTTTTGGAACAATCTTTCTGTAGAAACTGCAATGGACATTCGGAGCACTAAGAGGCCTATAGTGCAGACAGGAATATCTTCAAATCAAAACTACACTGAAGCATTCTGGGAAATTTTTCTCATCTGTCCATTCAACTAACAGGGTTGAACCTTACTTTTGATTGAGGAGTTTGAAACACTCTTTCTGTAGAAACTGCAAGTCGACATTTGGAGTGCTATGCGGCCTATCGTGTTAAGAGGAATATCTTCAAATAAAAACTAAACAGAAGCATTCTGTGAAACTTCTTTCTGATCTGCGCATTCAACTAACACAGCTGAATCTTACATTTGATTGAGGTGTTTTCAAACACTCTTTCTGTTGAAACTGCAAGTGGACATTTTGAGCGCTAAGAGGCCTTTCGTAGAAAAAGGAATATCTTCAAACAAAAACTACACAGAAGCATTCTGTGTAACTTCTTTCTGATCTGTGCATACAACTAACAGAGTTGAACCTTACTTTTGATTGAAGAGTTTTCAAACACTCTTTCTGTAGAAACTGCTATTGGACATCTGGAGCGCTACGGGCTTATCGTGGAAAAAGGAATATCTTCAAATAAAAACTTCTCAGAAGCATTCTGTGAAACTTCTTTTTGATCTGTGCATTCAACTAACAGAGTTGAACCTTACTTTTTATTGATGAGTTTTGAAACACTCTTTCTGTTTAAACTGCAAGTGGACATTTAGAGCGCTATTTGTCCTATCGTGGAAAAAAGTAGTATCTTCAAATAAAACCTACACAGAAGCATTCTTTGAAACTTCTTTCTGATCTGTGCATTCAACTAACAGAGTTGAACCTTACTTTTGATTGAGGACTTTTGAAACACTCTTTCTGTAGAAACTGCAAGTGGACATTTGGATCACAAAGAGGCCTATAGTGGACAAAGGAATATCTTCAAATAAAAACCACACTGAAGCATTCTGTGAAACTTCTTTCTGATCTGTGCCTTCGACTACGAGAGCTGAACCTTACTTTTTTTTGAGCAGTTCTGAAACACTCCTCCTGTACAAACTGAAAGTGGACATTCGGAGCGCTAAGAGGCATATAGTGGAAAAAGCAATGTCTTCAAATAAAAATGCACAGAAGCATTCTGTGAAACTTCTTTCCTATTTGTGCATTGACCTAACGGAGTTGAACCTTACTTTAAATTGAGCAGTTCTGAAACACTCTTTCTCTAGAAACTGCAAGTGGACATTTGGAGCGCTAAGAAGCCAATAGTGGAAAAAGGAATATATTCAAATAAAAACTGCACAGAATCATTCTGTGAAACTTCTTCCTGATCTGTGCATTCAACTAACAGTGTTGAACCTTACTTTTGATTGTGGAGTTTTGAAACAATCTTTCTGTAGAAACTGCAAGTGGACATTCGGAGTGCTAAAGAGGCCTATAGTGTAGACAGGAATATCTTCAAATCAAAACTACACCGAAGCATTCTGTGAAACTTTTTCTCATCTGTCCATTCAACTAAAAGAGTTGAAGCTTACTTTTGATTGAGGAGTTTTGAAACATTCTTTCTGTAGAAACGGCAAGTGGACACTTGGAGAGCTACGCGGCCTATCGTGGGAAAAAGGAATATCCTCAAATAAAAACTACACAGTAGCATTTTGTGAAACTTCTTTCTGATCTGTGCATTCAACTGACAGTGTTGAACCTTACTTTTCATTGAGGAGTATTGAAACACTCTTTTCTGAAGAAACTGCAAGTGGACATTTGTAGCGCTGTGTGGCCTATCATGGAAAAAGGAATATCTTCAAATAAAAACTACACAGAAGCATTCTGTGAAACTACCTTCTGATCTGTGCATTGAACTAACAGAGTTGAACCTTACTTTTTGATTGAGGAGTTTTGAAACACTCTTTCTGTAGAAACTGCAAGTCTAAATTTGGAGTGCTATGCGGCCTATCGTGTACAGAGGAATATCTTCAAATAAAAACTAAACAGAAGCATTCTGTGAAACTTCTTTCTGATCTGTGCATTCAGCTAACACAGTTGAATGTTACACTTGATTGAGGTGTTTTCAATCACTCTTTCTGTAGAAACTGCAAGTGGAAATTTTGAGCGCTAAGGGGCCTATCGTAGAAAAAGGAATATCTTCAAATAAAAAACTACACAGAAGCATTCTGTGGAACTTCTTTCTGATCTGTGCATTCAACTAACAGAGTTGAACCTTACTTTTGATTGAGGAGTTTTGAAACACTCTTTCTGTAGAAACTGCAATTGGAAATTTGGAGCTCTACATGGCCTATCATGGAAAAGGGAATATATTCAAATAAATACTACACAGAAGCATTCAGTGAAATTGCTTTCTGATCTGTGCATTCAACTAACAGAGTTGAGTCTTTATTTTGATTGAGGAGTTCTGAAACACTCATTCTGTAGAAACTGCAAGTGGACATTGAAAGCGCTTTGCGGCCTTTCATGGAAAAAGGTATACGTTCAAATAAAAACTACACAGAAGCATTCTGTGAAACTTCTTTCTGATCTGTGCATTCAACTAACAGCGGTTGAACCTTACTTTTGATTTAGGAGTTTTGAAACACTCTTCTGTAGAAACTGCAAGTGGACATTTGGAGCACTACGTGTCCTATAGTGGAAAAAGGAATATCTTCAAATAATAACTACACAGGTGCATTATGTGAAACAACTTTCTGATCTGTGCATTCAACTAACAGAGTTGAACTTCACTTTTTATTGAAGAGTTTTGAAACACTGTTTCTGTAGAAACTGCTAGTGGACATTTGGGCACTATTCGGCCTATCTTGGAAAAAGGAATATCTTAAAATAAAAACTACAGAGAAGCATTCTGTGAAACTACTTTCTGATCTGGGCATTCAACTAACAGAGTAGAACCTTACTTTTGATTGAGGAGTTTTGAAAAACTCTTTCTGTAGAAACTGTAAGTGGACATATGGAGTGCTACGTGGCCTATCGTGGAAAAAGGAATATCTTGAAATAAAAACTACACAGAAGCATTCTGTGAAACTTGTTTCCTATCTGTGCATTCTACTAAAAGAGTTGAACCTTACTTTTATTGAGGAGTTTTGAAACTCTCTTTCTGTAGAAACTGCAAGTGGACATTTGGAGCGCTACGCGGCTTATCATGGAAAAAGCAATATCTTCAAATAAAAACTACACAGAAGCATTCTGGAAACTCCTTCTGATCTGTGCATTCAACTAACAGAGTTGAAACTTACTTTTGATTGAGGAGTTTTGAAACACTCTTTCTGTAGAAACTGCAATGGACATTTGGAGCACTTTGCGGCCTATCGTGGAAAAATGAATAACTTCAAATAAAAACTACACAGAAGCATTCTGTGAAACTTCTTTTTGATCTGTGTATTCAACTAACAGGGTTGAATCTTAGTTTTGATTGAGGAGTTTTGAAACACTTTGTCTGTAGAAACTGCTAGTGGAAATTTGGAGCCCTACGCGGTGCATAGTGAAAAAGGGAATATCTTCAATTAAAAACTACACAAAAGCATTCTGTGAAACTCCTTTCTGATCTGTGCATTCAACTAACAGAGTTGAACTTCACTTTTTATTGAAGAGTGTTTAAACACTCTTTCTGTAGAAACTGCAAGTGGACATTTGGAGTGCTATGAGGCCTATCATGGAAAAAGGAATATCTTCAAATAAAAACTAAACAGAAGCATTCTGTGAAACGTCTTTCTGATCTTTGCATTCAACTATCAGAGCTGAACCTTACTTTTGATTGAGGAGTTTTGAAACACTCTTTCAGTAGGAACTGCAAGTTTACAATTTGAGCCCTAGGCGGCCTATCGTGTAAAAAGGAATGTTTTCAAATAATAACTACACAGAAGCATTCTGTGAAACTTCTTTCTTATCTGTGCATTCAACTGACAGAGTTGAACCTTGCTTTTGATTGAAGAGTTTTGAAACACTCTTTCTGTAGAAACTGCAAGTGGACATTTGAAGAGCTACGCAGCTTTTCGTGGAAAAAGGAATATCTTCAAATAAAAAATACAAAGAAGCATTCTGTGAAATATCTTTCTGATCTGTGCATTCAACTAACTGAGTTAAACCTTACTTTTATTAAGGAGTTTTGAAGCACTCTTTCTATAGAAACTGCAAGTGGACATTTGGAGTGTTAAGCACCCTATAGTGGAATAAGGAATATCTTGAAATAAAACTACCCAGAAGCATTCTGTGAAATTTCTTTCTGATCTGTGCATTCAACTAACAGAGTTGAACCTTACTTTTGATTGAGGAGTTTTGAAACACTCTTTCTGTAGAAACTGCCAGTGGACATTTGGAGTGCTATGAGGCCTATCATGGAAAAAGGAATATCTTCAAATAAAAAGTAAACAGAAGCATTCTATGAAACGTCTTTCTGATCTTTGCATTCAACTAACAGACTTGAATCTTACTTTAGATTGAGGAGTTTTGAAACACTCTTTCTGTATAAGCTGCAATTGGACATTTGGAACCTTAAGAGGCCTATCGTAGGAAAAGGAATATCTTCAAATAAAAACTACACAGAAGAATTCTGTGAAACTTATTTCTGATCTGTGCATTCAACTAACAGATTTGAACCTTACTTTTTGTTGCGGTGTTTGGATACCCTCTTTCTGTAGAAACTGCAAGTGAACATTTGGAGCGCTCCGCGGCCTATCGTGGAAAATGGAATAACTTCAAAGAAAAACTACACAGAAGCATTCTGTGAAACTTCTTTCTGATCTGTGCATTCAACTAATAGAGTTGAACGTTACTTTTGATTGAGGAGTTTTGAAACACTCTTTCTCTCAAAACTGCAAGTGGACATTTGGATCGCTGAGAGGCCTATCGTGGAAAAAGAAATACCTTCAAATAAAAACTACACAGAAGCATTCCATGAAACTTCTTGCTGACCTGTGCATTCAACCAACAGAGTTGAACCTTACTTTTGATTGAGGAGTATTGAAACACCCTTTCTGTAAAAACTGCATGTGAACATTTGGAGCGCTACGAGGCCTATCGTAGAAAAAGTAATATCTTCAAATAAAACTACAGGATAGGAGCAAGTCGATAGGACACCTCGGTCCCACTCCCGCCAGTGACACAGAAGATGGTGATTCTGTATTTCTTGAGGTACGCTTCATCTACTAGGGATGCCAACATGGTGCAGCAGTGGGAGTGCCTGCGCTGCGCCGAAGCATGGTGAGCATTGCCTCACTCGGGAAGCGCAAGTGGTCAGGGAGTTCCCTTTCCTAGTCCAAGAAAGAGGAAACAGAGGCCACCTTTAATATCATGTCATTCCCATCATAATACTGCGCTTTTTCAACGTGCCTGGAAAACGGCACACTAGGAGATTGTGTACTACACCTGGCTCGGAAGGTCCTATGCCCATGGAGTCTCACTGATTGCTAGCACAGCAGTCTGAGATCAAGCTGCAAGGTGGCAGTGAAGCTGGGGTAGGGGCGCCCTCCATTGCCCAGGCCTGCTTAGGTAAACAAAGCAGCCAGGAAACTTGAACTAGGTGGATCCCACCACAACTCAAGGAGGCCTGCCTGCCTCTGTAGGCTCCACCTCTGGGGGCAGGGCACAGACAAACAAAAACTCAGCAGGATCCTTCTCAGACTTAAATGTCCCTGTCTGACTTACAGTTTTGAAGAGAGTGGTGGTTCTCCCTGCACGCAGCTGGAGATCTGAGAACGGACAGACTGCCTCCTAAAGTGGGTCCCTCACCCCTGAGCAGCCTAACTGGGAGGCACCCCCCAGTAGGGACAGACTGACACCTCATTCAGCCGGGTACTCCTCTGAGACAAAACTTCCAGAGGAACTATCAGACAGCTGCATTTGTGTTCTCACGAAAATCCACTGTTTTGCAGCCACCGCTGCTGACACCCAGCCAAACAGGGTCTGGAGTCGACCTCTAGTAAACTCCAACAGACCTGCAGCTGAAGGTCCTGTCTGGTAGAAGGAAAACTAACAAACAGAAAGGACATCCACACCAAAAACCCATCTGTACATCACCATCATCAAAGACAAAAAGTAGATAAAACCACAAAGATGAGGAAAAAATAGAGCAGAAAAACTGGAAACTCTAAAAAGCAGAGCACCTCTCCTCCTCCAAAGGAATGCAGTTCCTCACCAGCAACAGAACAAAGCTGGATGGAGGATGACTTTGACGAGTTGAGAGAAGAAGGCTTCAGACAATCAAACTACTCTGAGCTACGAGAGGAAATTCAAAACATTAGCAAAGAAGTTAAAATCTTTGAAAAAAATTAGAAGATTGGATAACTAGAATAACCAATGGAGAGAAGGGCTTAAAGGAGCTGATAGAGCTGAAAGCCAAGTTTCGAGAACTACGCGAAGATTGCAGAAGCCTCAGTAGCAGATGCGATCAACTGGAAGAAAGCGTATCGCTGATGGAAGATGAAACGAATGAAATGAAGTGAGAAGGGAAGTTTAGAGAAAAAGAATAAAAAGAAATGAACAAAGCCTCCAAGAAATTTGGGACTATGTGAAAAGACCAAACCTACGTCTGATAGGTGTACCTGAAAATGACGGGGAGAATGGAACCAAGTTGGAAAACACTCTGCAAGATATTATCCAGGAGAACTTCCCCAATCTAGCAAGGCAGACCAACATTCAGATTCAGGAAATACAGAGAATGCCACAAAGATACTCCTCAAGAAGAGCAACTCCAAGACACATAATTGTCAGATTCACCAAAGTTGAAATGAAGGAAAAAATGTTAAGGGCAGCCAGAGAGAAAGGTCGGGTTACCCACAAAGGGAAGCCCATCAGACTAACAGCTGATCTCTCGGCAGAAACTCTACAAGCCAGAAGAGAGTGGGGGCCGATATTCAACATTCTTAAAGAAAAGAATTTTCAACCCAGAATTTCCTATCCCGCCAAACTAAGCTTCATAAGTGAAGGAGAAATAAAATACTTTACAGACAAGCAAACGCTGAGTGATTTTGTCACCACCAGGCCTGCCCTAAAAGAGCTCCTGAAGGAAGCACTGAACATGGAAAGGAACAACCGGTACCAGCCACTGCAAAAACACGCCAAATTGTAAAGACCATCAAGGCTAGGAAGAAACTGCAGCAACTAACAAGCAAAATAACCAACTAACATCATAATGACAGGATCAGATTCACACATAACAATATTAACGTTAAATGTAAATGGGCTAAATGCTCCAATTAAAAGATACAGACTGGTAAACTGGATAAGGAGTCAGGACCCATCAGTGTGCTGTATTCAGGAAACCCATCTCACGTACAGAGACACACGTAGACTCAAATTTAAGGGATGGAGGAAGATCTATCAAGCAAATGGAAAACAAAAAAAGGCAGGGGTTGCAATCCTAGTCTCTGATAAAACAGACTTTAAACCAACAAAGATCAAAAGAGACAAAGAAGGCCATTACATAATGGTAAAGGGATCAATTCAACAAGAAGAGCTAACTATCCTAAATATATATGCACCCAACACAGGAGCACCCAGATTCATAAAGCAAGTCCTGAGTGACCTACAAAGGGACTTAAACTCCAACACAATAATAATGGGAGATTTCAACACCCCACTGTCGACATTAGACAGATCAAAGAGACAGAAAGTTAACAAGGATATCCAGGAATTGAACTCAGCTCTACATAAAGTGGACCTCATAGACATCTACAGAACTCTCCACCCCAAATCAACAGAATATACATTTTTTTCAGCACCACACCACACCTATTCCAAAATTGACCACATAGTTGGAAGTAAAGCTCTCCTCAGCAAATGTTAAAGAACAGAAATTATAACAAACTGTCTCTCAGATCACAGTGCAATCAAACTAGAACTCAGAATTAAGAAACTCACTCAAAACCACTCAACTACGTGGAAACTGAACAACCTGCTCCTGAATGACTATGGGTACATAATGAAATGAAGGCAGAAATAAAGATGTTCTTTGAAACCAACGAGAACAAAGACACAACATACCAGAATCTCTGGGACACGTTCAAAGCAGTGTGTAGAGGGAAATTTATAGCACTAAATGCCCACAAGAGAAAGCAGGAAAGATCCAAAATTGACACCCTAACATCACAATTAAAAGAACTAGAAAAGCAAGAGCAAACACATTCAAAAGCTAGCAGAAGGCCAGAAATAACTAAAATCAGAGCAGAACTGAAGGAAATAGAGACACAAAAACCCTTCAAAAAATTAATGAATCCAGGAGCTGGTTTTTTGAAAAGATCAACAAAATTGATAGACTGCTAGCAAGACTAATATAGAAGAAAAGAGAGAAGAATCAAATAGATGCAATAAAAAACGAAAAAGGGGATATCACCAACGATCCCACAGAAATACAATCTACCATCAGAGAATACTACAAACACCTCTATGCAAATAAACTAGAAAATCTAGAAGAAATGGATAAATTCCTCGACAAATACACCCTCCCAAGACTAAACCAGGAAGAAGTTGAATCTCTGAATAGACCAATTACAGGTTCTGAAATTGTGGCAATAATCAATAGCCTAACAACCAAAAAGAGTCCAGGACCTGATGGATTCACAGCTGAATTCTACCAGAGGTACAAGGAAGAACTGGTACCATTCCTTCTGAAACTATTCCAATCGATAGGAAAAGAATGAATCCTCCCTAACACATTTTATGAAGCCAGCATCGTCCTGATACAAAAGCCTGGCAGAGACATAACCAAAAAAGAGAATTTCAGACCAATATCCTTGATGAACATTGATGCAAAAATCCTCAATAAAATACTGGCAAACCAAATCCAGCAGCACATCAAAAAGCTTATCCACCATAATCAAGTGGGCTTCATCCCTGGGATGCAAGGCTGGTTCAACATACGCAAATCAATAAATGTAATGCAGCATATAAAGAGAACCAAAGACAAAAACCACATGATTATCTCAATAGATGCAGAAAAGGCCTTTGACAAAATTCAACAACCCTTCATGCTAAAAACTCTCAATAAATTAGGTATTGATGGGACGTATCTCAAAATAATAAGAGCTATCTATGACAAACCCACAGCCAATATCACACTGAATGGGCAAAAACTGGAAGCATTCCCTCTGAAAACTGGCACAAGACATGGATGCCCTCTCTCACCGCTCCTATTCAACATAGTGCTGGAAGTTCTGGCCACAGCAATCAGGCAGGAGAAGGAAATAAAGGGTATTCAATTAGGAAAAGAGGAAGTCAAATTGTCCCTGTTTGCAGATGACATCATTGTATATCTAGAAAACCCCACTGTTTCAGCCCAAAATCTCCTTAAGCTGATTAGCATCTTCAGCAAAGTCTCAGGATACAAAATCAATGTACAAAAATCACAAGCATTCTTGTACACCAATCACAGACAGAGAGCCAAATCATGAGTGACCTCCAATTCACAATTGCTTCAAAGATAATAAAATACCTAGGAATCCAACTTACAAGGGATGTGAAGGACCTCTTCAAGGAGAACTTCAAACCACTGCTCAATGAAATAAAAGAGGATACAAACAAATGGAAGAACATTCCATGCTCATGGGTTGGAAGAATCAATATCATGAAAATGGCCATACTGCCCAAGGTAATTTATAGATTCAATGCCATCCCCATCAAGCTACCAATGACTTTCTTCACAGAACTGGAAAAAACTACTTTAAAGTTCATATGGAACCAAAAAAGAGCCCACATCCCAAGTCAATCCTAAGCCAAAAGAACAAAGCTGGAGGCATCACGCTACCGGACTTCAAACTATACTACAAGGCTACAGTAACCAAAACAGCATGGTACTGGTACCACAACAGAGACATAGATCAATGGAACAGAACAGAGCCCTCAGAAATGATGCCGCATATCTACAACTATCTGATCTTTGACAAACCGGACAAAAACAAGAAATGGGGAAAGGATTCCCTATTTAATAAATGGTGCTGGGAAAACTGGCTAGCCATATGTAGAAAGCTGCAACTGGATCCCTTCCTTACACCTTATACAAAAATTAATTCAAGATGGATTAAAGACTTACATGTTAGACCTAAAACCATTAAAATCCTACAAGAAAACCTAGGCAATACCATTCAGGACAGGCGTGGACAAGGACTTCATGTCTGAAACACCAAAAGCAATGGCAACACAAGTCAAAATTGACAAATCAGATCTAATTAAACTAAAGAGCTTCTGCACAGCAAAAGAAACTACCATCAGAGTGAACAGGCAACCTACAGAATGGGAGAAAATTTTTACAACCTACTCATCTGACAAAGGGCTAATATGAAGAATCTACAATGAACTCAAACAAATTTACAAGAAAAAAACAAACAACCCCATCAAAAAGTGGGCAAAGGATATGAACAGACGCTTCTCAAAAGAAGACATTTATGCAGCCAAAAAACACATGAAGAAATGCTCATCATCAGTGGCCATCAGAGAAATGCAAATCAAAACCACAGTGAGATACCATCTCACACCAGTTAGAATGGCCATCATTAAAAATCAGGAAACAACAGGTGCTGGAGAGGATGTGGAGAAATAGGATCACTTTTACACTGTTGGTGGGACTGTAAACTAGTTCAACCATTGTGGAAGTCAGTGTGGCGATTCCTCAGGGATCTCGAACTAGAAATACCATTTGACCCAGCCATCCCATTACTGGGAATATACCCAAAGGACTATAAATCATGCTGCTATATAGACACATGCACATGTATGTTTATTGTGGCACTATTCACAATAGCAAAGAGTTGGAACCAAGTGAAATGTCCAACAAAAATAGACTGGATTAAGAAAATGTGGCACATATACACCATGGAATACTATGCAGCCATAAAAAATGATGAGTTTGTGTCCTTTGTAGGGACATGGATGAAACAGGAAAACATCATTCTCAGTAAACTATCGCAAGGACAAAAAACCAAACACCACATGTTCTCACTCATAGGTGGGAACTGAACAATGAGAACTCATGGACACAGGAAGGAGAACATCGAACTGTTGTGGGGTGGCGGGAGGGGGGAGGGACCGCATTAGGAGATATACCTAATGCTAAATGACAGGTTAATGGGTGCAGGAAATCAACATGGCATATGGATACATATGTAACAAACCAGCACATTGTGCACATGTAAACTAAAACCTAAAGCATAATAAAAAATAAATAAAAATAAAAAAACACCACACAGAAGCATTCTGTGAAAGTTCATTCTGATCTGTGCATTCAAATAACAGAGTTGAACCATACTTTTGATTGAGGAGTTTTGAAACACTCTGTAGAAACTTCTACTGGAAATTTCGAGCGCAAAGAGGCCTATCATGGAAAAAGAATATCTTAAAAAAAACTACACAGAAGCATTCTGTGAAACTTCTTTCTGATCTGTGCATTCAACTAACAGAGTTCAACCTTACTTTTGACTGAGGAGTTTTGAAACACTCTTTCTGTAGAAACTGCAAGCGGACATTTGCAGTGCTAAGAGGCCTATCGTGGAAAAAGGAATATCTTCAAATAAAAACCACACAAAAGCATTCAGTGAAACTTCTTTCTGTTCTGTGCATTTAACTAACATAGCGGAAGCTTACTTTTGATTCAGGAGTTCTGTAACACTCTTTCAGTACAAACTGCAGGTGGACATTTGGAGCGCTACGCGGCCTATCTTGGAAAAAGGAATGTCTTGGAATAAAAACCACACAGAAGCATTCTGTGAAACGTCTTTCTGATCTGTGCATTCAACTAACAGAGTTGAACCTTACTTTTGATTGAGGAGTTTTGAAACACTCTTTCTGTAGAAACTGCAGGTGGGTATTTGGAGCGCTATGTGGCATATCATGGAAAAATGAATATCATCAAATAAAAAGTACATAGAAGCATTCTGTGAAACTACTTTCTGATCTGTGAATTCAACTAACAGAGTTGAAGTACACTTTTGATTGAGGAGTTTTGAAACACTCTTTGTATAGAAACTGCCAGTGGACATTAGGAGCGCTACGCAGCCTATCGTGGAAAAAGGAATATCTTCAAATAAAAACTACCCAGAAGCATTTTGTGAAACTTCTTTCTGATGTGTGCATTCAACTAAAAGAGTTGAACCTTACTTTTGATTGAGGAGTTTTGAAACACTCTTTCTGTAGAAACTGCAAGTGGACATTTGGAGCGCTACGCGGCCTATCATGGAAAAAGGATTATCTTCAAATAAAAACTACACAGAAGCATTCTGTGAAACTTCTTTCTGTTCTGTGCATTTAACTAACGGAGTTGAACCTTACTTTTCATTGAGCAGTTTTGAAACACTCTTTCTCTAGAAATTGCAAGTGGACATTTGGAGCGCTAAGAGGCCTATCGTGGAAAAAGGAATATATTCAAATAAAAACTACACAGAAGCATTCTGTGAAACTTCTTTCTGATCTGTGCAATCAACTAACAGAGTGGAAAGTTACTTTTGATTGAGGAGTTTTCAAAGACTCTTTCCGTAGAAACTGCAATTGGACATTTGGAGCGTTATGTGGCCTATCGTAGAAAAAGGAATATCTTCAAATAAAAACCACATAGAAATATTCTGTGAAACTTCTTTCTGATCTGTGCATTCAACTAACAGAGTTGAACCTTACTTTAGATTGAGGAGTTTTGAAACACTCTTTTTGTAGAAACTGCAAGTGGACATTTGGAGCGCCACGCGGCCTATCATGGAAAAATGAATATCTAGAAATAGAAACTACACAGAAGCATTCTGTGAAACTTCTTTCTTATCTGTGCATTCAACTAACAGAGTTGATGCTTACTTTTGATTGAGGAGTTTTGAAACACTCATTCTGTAGAAACTGCAAGTGGACATATGGAGCGCTACGTGGCCTGTAGTGGAAAAGGGAATATCTTCAAAGAAAAACTGCACAGAAGCATTCTGTGAAACTTCTTTCTGAACTGTGCATTCAACTAACAGAGTTGAACTTTACTCTTGATTGAGGAATTTTGAAACTCACTTTCTGTAGAAACTGCAAGTGGACATTTGGAGCACTACGTGGCTTAACGTGGAAAAAGGAATATCTTCAAATAAAAACTACACAGAAGCATTCAGTGAAACTTCTTTCTGTTCTATGCATTCAACTACGAGTGTTGAACCTCACTTTGATTGAGAAGTTTTGAAACACTTTTTCTGTTGAAACTGCAAGTGGACATTTGGGGTGCTAAGAGGCCTATCGTGGAAAAAGGAATATCTTAAAATAAAAACCACACAGAAGCATTCTGTGAAACTTCTTTCAGTTCTGTGCATTTAACTAACATAGTGGAAGCTTACTTTAGATTGAGGAGTTTTGAAACACTCTTTCTGTACAAACTGCAGGTGGACATTTGGAGCGCTACACGGCCTATCTTGGAAAAAGGAATATCGTGAAATAAAAACCACACAGAAGCATTCTGTGAAACTTCTTCCTGTTCTGTGCATGTAATTAACGGAGTTGAACCTTACTTTTCATTGAGGAGTTTTGAAACACTCTTTCTCTAGAAATTGCAAGTGGACATTTGGAGCGCTAAGAGGCCTATTGTGGAAAAAGGAATATATTCAAATAAAAACTACACAGGAGCATTCTGTGAAACTTCTTTCTGATCTGCGCAATCAACTAACAGAGATGAAAGTTACTTTTGATTGAGGAGATTTCAAAGACTCTTTCTGTAGAAACTTCAATTGGACATTTGGAGGGTTAAGCAGCCTATCGTAGAAAAAGGAATATCTTCAAATAAAAACCACACAGAAGTATTCTGTGAAACTTCTTTCTGATCTGTGCATTCAACTAACAGTGTTGAACCTCACTTTTGATTGAGGAGTTTTGAAACACTCTTTCTGTAGAAACTGCAAGTGGACATTTGGAGCGCTACACGGCCTAACGTGGAAAAAGGAATATCTTCACATAAAAACTACACAGAAGCATTCTGTTAAACTACTTTCTGATCTGTGCATTCAACTAACAGAGTAGAACCTTACTTTGGATTGAGGAGTTTTGAAACACACTTTCTGTAGAAACTGAAAGTGGATATTTGGAGCGCTAAGTGGTCTATCATGGAAAAAGATATATCTTCAAATAAAAACTACACAGAATGCTGTGAAACTTCTTTCTTATCTCTGCATTCAACCAACCGAGCTGAACCTTACTTTTGATTGAGGACTATTGAAACACTCTTTCTGTAAAAACTGCAAGTGGACATTTGGATTGCTACAAGGCCTATGATAGAAAAAGGAATATCTTCAAATAAGAACTACACAGAAGCATTCTGTGAAACTTCTCCCTGATCTGTGCATTCAACTAACAGAGTTGAATCTTACTTTTGATTGAGGAGTTTTGAAACACTCTTTCTGTAGAAACTGCAAGTGGACATTTGGAGCGCTACACTACCTATCGTGGAAAAAGGAATATCTTCAAGTAAAAACTACACAGAAGCATTCTGTGAAACTTCTTTCTGATGTGTGCATTCATCTAACAGAGTTGAACCTTAATTTTGATTGAGGAGTTTTGAAACACTCTTCCTGTAGAAACTGCAAGTGGACATTTGGAGCGCTACGCGGCATATAGTGAAAAGGGAATATCTTCAAATAAAAACAACACAGAAGCACTCTGTGAAACTTCTTTCTGCTCTGTGCATTCAACTAACAGAGTTCAACCTTACTTTTGATTGAGGTGTTTTGAAACATTCTCTCTGTAGAAAATGCAAGTGGACTTTTGGAGCGCTACGCTGCCTATTGTGGAAAAAGGAATATCTTCAAATAAAAACTACACAGAAGGATTCTGTGAAACTTCTTTCTGATCTGTGCATTCAACTAACTGAGTTAAAACTTACTTTTGATTGAGGAGTCTTGAAACCCTCTTTCTGTAGAAACTGCAAGTGGACATTTGTAGCGCTACGAGGCCTATCGTGGAAAAAAGTTTACCTTAAATAAAAACTGCACAGAAGCCTTCTGTGAAACTTCTTTCTGATCTGTGCATTCAAATAACAGAGATGAACATTACTTTTGATTGAGGAGTTTGAAACTCTCTTTCTGTAAAAACTGCAAGTGGACAATTGAAGCGCTACGCGGCCCATCGTGGAAATAGAAATATCTTCAAATAAAAACTACACGGAAGCATTCTGTGAAAATGATTTCTGATCTGTGAATTCAACTAGCAGAGTTGAACCTTACTTCTGTGTGAGGAGTTTTGAAACACTCTTTCTGTAGAAACTGCAAGTGGACATTTTGAGTGCTAAGAGGCCTACAGTGGAAAAAGGAATGTCTTCCAATAAAACTACTCAGAAGCATTCTGTGAAACTTCTTTCTGACAGTGCATTCAAATAACAGATTTAAAAATTACTTTTGATTGAGGAGTTTTGAAACACTCTTTCTGTAGAAACTACAAATGGACAATTAGAACATGAAGAGGCCTATCGTGGAAAAAGAATATCTTCAAATAAAAACTACACAGAAGCATTCTGTGAAACTTCTTTATGATCTGCACATTCAACTAACAGTGTTGAACCCTACTTTTGATTGAGGAGTGTTGAAACACTCTTTCTGTATAAACTGCAAGTGGACATTTGGAGCACTACGTGGCCTATCTTGGAAGAAGGAATTTCCTCAAATAAAAACTGCAGAGAAGCATTCTGTGAAACTTATTTCTGATCTGTGCATTCAACTAACAGAGTTGAACCTTACTTTTGAGGGAGCAGTTTTGAAACACTTTTTCTGTATAAACTGCAATTGGACATTTGGAGCGCTAATCGGCCTATCATGGCAAAAGGAGTTTCTTCAAATAAAAACTACACAGAACCATTCTGTGAAACTTCTTTATGATCTGTGCATTCAACTAACAGAGTTTAACCTTCATTTTGATTGAGGAGTTTTCAAATAATCTTTCTGTAGAAATTTCAAGCGTTCATTTGGAGCGCTAAGAGCCCTATCGTGGAAAAAGGAATATCTTCAAATAAAAATTACAGAGAACCATTCTGTGAAACTTCCTTCTGATCTGTGCATTCAGCTAACAGAGTTGGGCCTTACTTTTGATTGAGGAGTTTTGAAACACTCTTTCTGTATAAACTGTTAGGGGACATTTGGAGAGCTACGCGGTCTATCGTTCGAAAACAAATGTCTTCGAACAGAGACTACTCAGAAGCATTATGTGAAACTTCTTTCTGATCTGTGCATTCAACTAACAGAGCTGAACCTTACTTTTGATGGATCAGTTTTGAAACACTCTTTCTGTGTAAACTGCAAGTCAGCATTTCAAGCGCTACGCTGCCTATCGTCGAAAAAGGAATATCTTCAAATAAAAACTACACAGAAGCATTCTGTGAAACTTCTTTCTGCTCTGTGCATTCATCTAAAAGAGTTGAACCTTACTTTTGATTGAGGAGTTTGAAACACTCTTTCAGTATAAACTGCAAGTGGACATTTGGAGCGCTATGTGGCCTATCATTGAAAAAGGAATATCTTCAAATAAAAACTACACAGAGGCATTCTGTGCAACTTCTTTCGAATCTGTGCATTCAACTAACAGAGTTGAACCTTAATTTTGATGGAGTAGTTTTGAAACACTCTTTCTGTATAAACTGAAAGTCAACATTTGGATCGCTAAGTGGCCAATCGTCTTAAAAGTAATGTCTTCAAATAAAAACTACACAGAAGCATTCTGTTAAACTTCTTTCTTATCTGTGCATGCAACTAACAGATTTAAACCTTACTTTTACTGGAGCAGTTTTGAAACACTCTTTCTGTATAAACTGCAAGTGTACATTTGACGGCTATGCAGCCTATCGTGGAAAAATGAAAATCGTGAAATAAATACTACACAGAAGCATTCTTTGAAGCTTCTTTATCACCAGTGCATTCAACTAACAGTGTTGAACCTTAGTTTCATGGACAAGTTTCGAAACACTCTTTCTGCATAAACTGCAAGTTGACATTTGTAGTGCTGTGAGGCCTATCGTGGAAAAAGGAATATCTTCAAATAAAAACTACACAGAAGCATTCTGTGAAACTTCTGTGTGATCTGTACATTCAACTAACACAGTTGAACCTTACTTTCAATGGAGCAGTTTTGAAACACTATTTCTGTATAAACTGCAAGTGGACATTTGGAGCCCTACGAGGCCTATCGTGGAAAAAGGAATATCTTCAAATAAAAACTACACAGAAGCATTCTGTGAAACTTCTTTCTGATCTGTGCATTCAACTAATGGAGATGAAACTTACTTTAGATTGAAGAGTTTTGAGACACTCTTTCTGTATAAACTGCAAGTGGACATTTGGAGCGCTAAGAGGCCTATCGCGGAAAAAGGAATAACTTCAAATTAAAACTACACAGAAGAATTCTGTGAAACTTCTTTTAGATCTGTGCATTCAACTAACAGTGTTGAACCTTACTTTTGATTGAGGAGTGTTGAAACACTCTTTCTGTATAAACTGCAAGAGGACATTTGGAGCGCAACACGTCCTATCGTTGAAAAAGGATTATCTTTACATAAAAACTTCACAGAAGCATTCTGTGAAACTTCTTTCTGATCTGTGCATTCAACTAACATAGTTGAAACTTACTTTGATTGAAGAGTTTTGAACCACTCTTTCTGTATAAACTGTAAGTGGTCATTTGGAGCGCTATGAGGCCTATAATGGATAAAGGAATATCTTCAAATAAAAACTACACAGAAGCATTCTGTGAAACTTCTTTCTGATCTGTGCATTCAGCTATCAGAGTTGAACCTTACTTTTGATGCACCAGCTTTCAACCTCTCTTTCTGCATAAAATGCAATGGATATTTTCAGCGCTAATAGGCCTATCTTGGATAAAGGAATATCTTCAAATAAAAACTACACAGAAGCATTCTGTGAAACTTCTTTCTGATCAGAGCATTGAACTAACAGAGTTGAAACTTACTTTTGATTGAGGAGTTTTGAAACACTCTTTCTGTATAAGCTGCAAGTGGACATTTGGAGCACTATGCGGCCTATCGTGGAAAAAGGAATATCTTCAAATAAAAACTACACAGAAGCATTCTATGAAACTTCTATCTGATCTGTACATTCAACTAACATAGTTGAACCTTACTTTGGATTGAAGCATTTTGAAACACTCCTTCTGTATAAACTGTAAGTGGGCATTTGTAGCGCTATGCGGCCTATCTTTGAAAAAGGAATATTTTCAAATAAAAACTACACAGAAGCATTCTGTGAAACTTCTTTCTGATCTGTGCATTCAACTAACAGAGTTGAACCCTACCCTTGATGGAGCAGTTTTCAAACACTCTTTCGGTATAAACTGCACGTGGACATTTGGAGCTCTACGCTTCCTATCTTGGAAAAAGGAACATCTTCAAATAAAAACTACACAGAAGCATTCTGTGAAACTTCTTTCTGATCTGTGCATTCAACTAACAGAGTTGAACCTTACTTTTGATGGAGCAGTTTTGAAACAATTTTTCTGTATAAACTGCAAGTGGACATTTGGAGCGCTACGCGGCCTATCTTGGAAAAAGAAATATCTTCAAATAAAAAATACCCAGAAGCATTCTGTGAAACTTCTTTCTTATCTGTGCATTCAACTAACAGAGTTGAAACATACTTTTGACAGAGCTGTTTTGAAACACCCTTTCTGTATTAACTGCAAGTGGACATTTGGAGCGCTATGCGGCCTATCGTGGAAAAAGGAACGTCTTCATGTAAAAACTACACAGAATCACTCTGAGAAACTTCTTTTTGATCTGTGCATTCAACTAACAGAGTTGAACCTCAATTTTGTTTGAGGAGTTTTGAAACAGTCTTTCTGTATAAATTGCAAGTACACATTTTGCGTGCTATGAGACCTACCATGGAAAAAGGAATACCTTCAAATAAAACCTACACAGAAACAATCTGTGAAATTTCTGTCTAATCTGTGAATTCAACTAACAGAGTTGAACCTTACTTTTGATTGAAGAGTTCTGAAACACTCTTTCTGTAAAACCTGCAAGTGGACATTTCTAGCGCTATGCGGCCTATCATAGAAAAAGGAATACCTTCAAATAAAAACAACACAGAACCATTCTGGGAAACTTCTTTCTGATCTTTGTATTCAACTAACAGAGTTCAACCTTACTTTTGGTGGAGCAGTTTTGAAGCACTCTTTCTGAATAAACTGCAAGTGGACATTTTGAGCGCTACGAGGAGTTTCATGGAAAAAGGAATATCTTCAAATTAAAACTACACAGAAAAAATCTGGGAAACTTCTTTCTTATCTGTGCATTCAACTAACAGAGTTGAAATTACTTTTGATTGAGGAGTTTTGAAAGACCCTTTCTGTATAAACTGCAAGTGGACATTCAGAGCGCTAAGATGCCCATCGTGGAAAAAGGAATATCTTCAAATAAAAACCACACAAAAGCATTCTGTGAAACTTCTTTCTTATCTGTGCATTCAACTAACAGAGTTGAAACTTACTTTTGGCTGAGGAGTTTTGAAACACTCTTTCAGTATAAACTGAAAGTGGACATTTGGAGCGCTTTGTGGCCTATCATGGAAAAAGGAATATCTTCAAATAATAACTACACAGAAGCATTCTCTGAAACTAATTTCTGAGCTGTGCATTCAACTAACAGATTTGAACGTTACTTTTCATATAGCAGTTTTGAAACACTCTATTTGTAGATTCTGCAAGTGGACATGTGGCAAACATTGAGGACTGTGGTGAAAAAAGAAAAATCTTCCCCTAAAAACGACAAGAAAACATTCTTTGAAACTTCTTTCTGATCTGTGCATTCAACTAACACAGTTGAACCTTACTTTTTAATGAGGGGTTTTGAACCACTATTTCTGTATAAACTGCAAATGGACATTTGGTGCTCTTTGAGGCCTATCATGGAAAAACAAATAACTTCAAATAAAAACTGCACAGAATAATTCTGTGAAACTTCTTTCTGATCTGTGCATTCAACTAACAGAGTTCAACCTTACTTTTGATTTAGCAGTTTTGAAACACTCTATTTGTAAAATCTGCAAGTGGACATTTGGAGTGCTTTGAGGCATATCGTGCAAAAGGGAATATCTTCAAATAAAAACTACACAGATACATTCTGTGAAACTTCTTTCTGATCAGTGGATTCACCTAACAGAGTTCAACCTTCCTTTTGATTGAGGAGTTTTGAAACACTCTTTCTGTATAAACTGCTAGTGGACATTTGCAGCGCTTTGAGGCAAATATTGGAAAAGGGATTGTCTTCAAATAAAAACTACACAGAAGCATTCTGTGAAACTTCTTTCCCATCTGTGCATTCAACTAACACAGTTGAACCTCACGTTTGATTGAGGAGTTTTTAAACACTCTTTCTGTAGAAACTGGAAGTGGACATTCGGAGCGATATGAGGCATACAGTGCAAAAAGGAATATCTTCAAATAAAAACTACACAGAAGCAATCTGTGAAACTTCCTTCTGATCTGTGCATTTAACTAACAGTGTTGAACCTTACTTTTGATTGAGCAGTTCTGAAACACACTTTCTATAGAAACTGCAAGTGGACATTTTGGGCGGTACAGGTCCTATCGTGGAAAAAGGAATATCTTCAAATAAAAACTACACAGAACCATTCTGTGAAACTTCTTACTTATCTGTGAATTCAACTAACAGAGTTGAACCTTACCTTCAATTGAGGAGTTTTGAAACACTCTTTCTGTAGAAACTGGAAGTGGACAGTTGGAGAGATACATGGCGTATCGTGAAAGAAGGAATATCTTCAAATAAAAACTGCACAGAAACATTTTGTGAAACTTCTTTCTGATCTGTGAATTCAACTAACAGAGTTGAACCTTACCTTCAATTGAGGAGTTTTGAAACCCTCTTTCTGTAAAAACTGCAAGTGGACATTTGTAGCGCTAAGAGGCCTATCTTGGAAAAAGGAATATCTTCAAATGAAAACTACAAAGAAGCATTCTGTGAAAACTCTTTCTGATTTGCGCATTCAACTAACAGAGTTGGACCTTACTTTTGATAGAGGAGTTTTGAAACACTCTTTCTGTAGAAACTGCAAGTGGACATTTGGAGCGCTAAGAGGCCTATCGTGGAAAAAAAAATCATCAAATGAAAACTACACAGAAGCATTCTGTGAAAATTCTTTCTGATCTGCACACTCAACTAACAGGTTTGAGCTTTACATTTGATTGAGGAGTTTTGAAACACTCTTTCTGTAGAAATTGGAAGAGCACATTTGGAGCGCTACGCAGCCTGTCGAGGAAAAAGGAATCCCTTCAAATAAAAACTACACAGAAGCATTTTGTGAAACTTCTTTCCAATCTATGCATTCAACTAACAGAGTTAGACATTACTTTTGATTGAGGAGTTTTGAAACACTCTTTCTATAGAAACTGCAGGTAGAAATTCGGAGCTATATGGGGCCTATAGTGGAAAAAGGAATGTCTTCAAATAAAAACTACACAGAAGCATTCTGTGAAACTTCTTTCTGATCTGTGCATTCAACTAACAGAGTTGAACCTGACTCTTCATTGAGGAGTTCTGAAACACTCTTTCTTGGAAACCTCAAGTGGACATTCGGATCGCTGAAGGGCCTAGAGTGGAAAACGGAATATCTTCAAATAAAAACTACACAGATGACTTCAGTGAAACTTCTTTGTTGTCTGTACAATCATCTAACAGAATTGAACCTTACTTTTGATTGAGGAGTTCTGAAACACTCTTTCTGTAGAAACTGTAAGAGGACATTCGGAGTGCTAAAGGGCCTATAGTAGGAAAAGGAATATCTTCAAATAAAAACCACACAGAAGCATTCCTTGTGACTTCTTTCTGATCTGTGCATTCAACCAACAGAGTTGAACCTTACTTTGATTGAGGAGTTCTCAAACACACTTTCTGTAGAAACCTCCAGTGGACATTCGGAGCGCTAAGGGGCCTATGATGGATAAAGGATTATCTTCATATAAAAACTGCACAGAAGCATTCTGTGAAACTACTTTCTAATCTGTGCATTCAACTAACAGAGTTGAACATTACATTTGATTGAGGATTTCTGAAACACTCCTTCTGTAGAAACCACAACTGGACAGTTGGAGCACTAAGGGGCCTATAGTGGAAAAAGGAATATCTTCAAACAGAAACTACACAGAAGCATTCTGTGAAAATTCTTTCTGATCTGTGCATTCAGCTAACATAGTTGAACCTTATTTTTGATTGAGGAGTTCTGAAAACCTTTTGCTGTAGAACTTGCAAGTGGACATTCGGAGCGCTACATTGACTAAAGTAGAAAAAGGAACATCTTCAAATAAAAACTATACAGAAGCATTCTGTGAAATTTCTTTCTGATCTTTCCATTCAACTAACTGAGTTGAAAGTTACTTTTTATTGCGTACTTCTGAAACACTATTTCTGGAGGAACCGCAAGTGGACATTCGGAGCACTAAGGCAAATAGTGGAAAAAGGAATCTCTTCAAATAAAAACTACACAGAAGCATTCTGTGAAACTTCTTTCTAATCTGTACATTCAACTAACAGAGCTGAACGTTACTTTAGACTTAGGAGTTCTGAAACACTCTTTCTGTAGAAACCGCAAGTGGACATTCGGAGCGCTAAATGGCCTATAGTGGAAAAAAATATCTTCAAATAAAACAACACAGAAGCATTCTGTGAAACTTCTTTCTCGACTGTGCGTTCAACTAACAGAGTTGAACCTTAGTTTTGATTGATGAGTTCTGAAAGACTGTTTCTGTAGAAAACGCCAGTGGAAATTGGGAGAGCTAAGGGTCGTAGAGTGGAAAAAGGAAAACCTTCAAGTAAAAACTACACAGAAGCATTCTGTGAAACTTCTTTCTGATCTGTGCATTCACCTAATACAGTTGAACCTCACTCTTCATTGAGGAGATCTGAAACACTCTTTCTGTAGAAACCGCAAGTGGACATTCGGATCGCTGAGGGGCCTATAGTGGAAAAAGGAATATCTTCAAATAAAAACTACACAGATGACTTCAGTGAAACTTCTTTGTGGTCTGTGCATTCATCTAACAGAATTGAACATTACTTTTGATTGAGGAATTCTGAAACACTCTTTCTGTAGAAACCACAGGTGGACATTCAGAGCGCTAATGGGCCTATAGTGGAAAAATTAATATCTTCAAATAAAAACTACACAGAAGCATTCTGTGTGACTTCTTTCTGATCTGTGCATTCAACCAACAGAGTTGAACCTTACTTTTGATTGAGGAGCTCTGAAACACACTTTCTGCGGAAACCGCAAGTGGACATTTGGAGCGCCAAGAGGCCTATGGTGGAAAAAGGAATATCTTCATATAAAAACTGCACAGAAGCATTGTGTGAAACTTCTTTCTGATCTGCGCATTCAGCTAACAGACTTGAAACTTACTTTTGATTGAGGAGTTCTGAAAAACTCTTGCTGTAGGACCTGCAAGTGGACATTCGGCGCGCTAAATTGAATAAAGTAGAAAAAGGAATATCTTCAAATAAAAACTACACAGAAGCATTCTGTGAAACTTCTTGCTGATCTTTCCATTCAAATAACCGAGTTGAAATTTACTTTTTATTGAGTAGTTCTGAAATACTATTTCTGGAGAAACCGCAAGTGGATATTCGGAGCGCTAAGGGTCCTACAGTGGAAAAAGGAATCTCTTCAAATAAAAACTACACAGAAGCATTCTGTGAAACTTCTTTCTGATCTGTACATTCAACTAACAGAGCTGATCGTTACTTTTTACTTAGGAGTTCTGAAAAACTCTTTCTGTAGAAACCGCAAGTGGAAATTCGGAGCGCTAAATGCCTTATAGTGGAAAAAAAATATCTTTAAATAAAAACAACACAGAAGCATTCTGTGAAACTTTTGTCTGATCTTTGCATTCAACAACAGATTTGAACCTCACTTTGGATTGAGGAGTTCTGAAAGACTGTTACTGTAGAAAACACAAGTGGACAATCGGAGAGCTAAGGGGCGTAGAGTGGAAAAAGGAAAATCTTCAAATGAAAACTACACAGAAGCATTCTGTGAAACTACTTTCTGATCTGTGCATTCAACTAACAGAGTTGAACCTTACTTTTGATTGAGCAGTTCTGAAACACTCTTTCTGTAGAAACTGCAAGTGGACATTCGGAGCAATAAGGGGCCTGCAGTGAAAAAAGGAATAGCTTAAAATAAAAACTACACAAAAGCATTCTGTGAAACAACTTTCTGATGTGTGCATTCAAGTAACAGAGTTGAAACCTACTTTTGATAGGGGAGTTCTGAAACACTCTTTCTGTAGAAAATGCAAATGGACATTCACAGCGATAATGAGCCTATAGTGGAAAAAGGAATAACTTCAAATTAAAACTACACAGAAGCATTCTGTGAAACTGCTTTCTGATCTGTGCATTCAACTTACAGTGCTAAACCTTACTTTTGATTGAAGAGTTCTGTAACATACTTTCTGTACAAACTGCAAATTGACATTCATAGCACAAAGGGGCCCATGGTGGAAAAAGAAATATCTTCAAATAAAAACTACACAGAAGCATTCTGTGAAACTTCTTTCTGATGTGTGCATTCAAATAACAGAGTTGAACCTTACTTTTGATTGAGGAGTTCAGAAACACTCTTTCTGTAGAATCTGCAAGTGGACATTCGGAGCGCTAAGTGGCCTATAGTGGAAAAAAGAATATGTTCAAATAAAAACACACAGAAGCATTCTGTGAAACTTCTTTCTCGACTGTGCGTTCAACTAACAGAGTTGAACCTTACATGGGATGAAGGGTTCTGAAACACTCTTATTGTTGAAACCACAAGTGGACAATCCGAGCACTAAGTGGCCTATACTGGAAAAAGGAATATCTTCAAAAAAAAGCTACCCAGAAGCATTTTGTGAAACTCCTTTCAGATCTGTACATTCAACTGACAGAGTTGAACCTTAATTTTGATTGAGGAGTTTTGAACCAAACTTTCTGTAGAAACCGCAACTGGACATTCAGAACGCTAACGGGATTATAGTGGAAAAAGTTATATCTTCAAATATAAGCTACACAGAAGCATTCTGTGAAACTACTTTCTGATCTCTGCATTCAACTAACATAGTTGAAACTTTCTTTTGATGGACGAGTTCTGAAACAATCTTTCTGTAGAAACTGCAAGTTGACATTCGGAGCACTAAGGGGCCTATAGTGGAAAAAGTAATATCTTCAAATGAAAGCTACACGGAAGTATTCTGGGAAACATCTTTCTGTTCTGTGCATTCAACTAACCGAGCTGAAGCTTACTTTTGATTGAGCAGTTCTGAAACACTCTTTCTGAAGAAATCGCAAGTGGATATTCGGAGTGCTAAGGGGCCTACAGTGTAAAAAGGATTATCTTCAAATAAAAACCACGCAGAAGCATTCTGTGAAACTTCTTTCTGAACTGTGCATTCAACTAACAGAGTTGAAGATTACCTTTGATTGAGGAGTTCTGAAATGCACTTTCTGTAGAAAACGCAAGCAGACATTCAGAGCGCTAAGGGACCTATAGTGGAAAAAGGAATAGCTTTAAATAAAAACTAAACAGAAGCATTCTGTGAAACTTCTTTCTGATCTGTGCATTCAAAAAACACAGATGAAACTTACCTTTGATGAGGAGTCCTGACACACTCTTTCTGTAGAAACCAAAAGTGGACATTCGGAGCGCTAACGGGCATATAGTGGAAAAAGGAATATCTTCAAATAACAACTACACAGAAGCATTCTGTGAAAATTCTTTCTGATCTGTGCATTCAACTAACAGAGTTGAAACTTACTTTTGATTGTGGAGTTCGGAAACACTCTTTCTGTAGATACCGCAGTGGACATTCGGAGCGCTAAGGGCCTATAGTGCAAAAAGCAATATCTCCAAATAAAAACCACACAGAAGCATTCTGTGAAACTTCTTCCAGTTCCGTGCATTCACCTAACAGAGTTGAAGCTTACTTTTGATTGAGCAGTTCTGCAACACTCTTACTGTAGAAACAGCAATTGGACATTCGGAGGGCTAAGGGGCCTATAGTGGAAAAAGTAATATCTCCAAATAAAAACTACACAAAAGCATTCTGTGAAACTTCTTTCTGTTCTGTGCATTGAACTAACAGAGTTGAAGCTTACTTTTGATTGAGGAGTTCTGAAACACTCTTTCTGTAGAAACTGCAAGAGGACATTCGGACCGCTAAGGGGCCTACAGTGGAAAAAGGATTATCATCAAATAAAAACTACACAGAAGCATTCTGTGAAACCACTTTCTGTTCTGTGCTTTCAACTAACAGAGTTGAACCTTAGTTTTGATTGAGCAGTTCTGAAACTCTCTTTCTGTAGAAACTGCAAGTTGACATTCCGAGCGCTAAGGGGCCTATGGTGGAAAAAGGAATATCTTCAAATAAAAACTACACAGAAGCATTCTGTGAAACTTCTTTCTGTTCTCTACATTCAACTAACAGAGTTGAATCTTACTTTTGATTGAGGAGTTCTGAGACACTCTTTCTGTAGAAACTGCAAGCTGACATTCGTACCGCTAAGGGGCTTATAGTGGAAAAAGATACGTCTTCAAATAAAAACTACACTGAAGCATTCTGTGAAACTTCTTTCTGTTCTGTGCATTCACCTAAGAGAGTTGAAGCTTACTTTTGACTGAGCAGTTCTGAAACACACTTTCTGTAGAAACTGCAAGTGGACATTCAGAGCGCTAAGTGGCCTATATTGCAAAAAGGAATATCTCCAAATAAAAACCACACAGAAGCATTCTGTGTAACTTCTTTCTCTTCTGTGCATTCAACTAACAGAGTTGAAGATTACTTTTGATTGAGCCGTTCTGAAACACTCTGTAGAAACTGCAAGTGGACATTCGGAGGGCTAAGGGGCCTATAGTGGAAAAAGGGATATCTCCAAATAAAAACTACACAGAAGCATTCTGTGAAACTTCTTTCTGTTCTGTGTAGTCAACGAATGGAGTTGAAGCTTCATATTGATTGAGCAGTTCTCAAACACTCTTTGTGTAGAAACTGCAAGTGGACATTCGGAGTGCTAAAGGGCCTATAGTGCAACAAGAAATATCTCCAAATAAAAACTACACAGAAGTATTCTGTGAAACTTCTTTCTGTTCTGTGCATTCAACTGACAGAGCTGAAGCTTACTTTTGATTGAGCAGTTCTGAAACACTCTTTCTGTAGAAACGGCAAGTGGACATTCAGAGCGCTAAGTGGCCTATATTGGAAAAAGGAATATCTTCAAATAAAAGCTACACAGAAGCATTCTGTGAAACTACTTTATGTTTCGTGCGTTCAACTAACAGAGTTAAAGCTTACTTTTGATTGAGCAGTTCTGAAACAATCTTTCTGTAGAAACTGCAAGTGGAAATGTGGAGTGCTAAAGGGACTCTAGTGGAAAAAGGAATACCTTCAAATAAAAACTACACAAAAGCATTCTTTGAAACGCCTTTCTGTTCTGGGCATTCAACAATCAGAGTTAAAGCTTACCTTTGATTGAGCAGTTCTGAAACACTCTTTCTGTAGAAACTGAAAGTTGACATTTGGAGCGCTAAGGGGCCTCTAGTGTAAAAAGATATATCTTCAAATACAAACTACAGAGAAGCATTCTGTGAAACTCCTTTCTGTTCACTGCATTCAACTAACAGAGTTTAAGCTTACTTTTTTTGGAGCAGTTGTGAAGTACTCTTTCTATAGAAAGTGCAAGTGGACATTCAGAGCGCTAAAAAGCCTATAGTGGAAAAAGCAATATCTGCAAATAAAAACTACACAGAAGCCTTCTGTGAAACTTCTTTCAGTTCTATGCATTCAACTAACAGAGTAGAAGCTTCCTTTTGATTGAGCAGTTCTGAAACACTCTTAGTGTAAAAATTGTAAGTGGACATTCGGAGCGCTAAGGCGCCTGTAGGGGAAAAAGTAATAACTCCAAAGAAAAACTACACAGAAGCATTCTGTGAAACTTCTTTCTGTTCTGTGCATTCAACTAACAGAGTTGAAGCTAACTTTTGAATGAGAAGCTCTGAAACACCCTTTCTGTAGAAACTGAAAGTTGACATTCGGAGCGCTAAGGGGCCTAGAGTGGAAAAAGGAATATCGGCAAATAAAAACCACACAAAGGCATTCTTTGAAACGCCTTTCTGTTCTGTGCATGGAACTAACAGAGACAAAACTTATCTTTGAGCAGTTCTGAAACAATCTTTCTGTAGAAACTGCAAGTTGACATTCGGAGTGCTAAGGGGCCTATAGTGGAAAAAGATATATCTTCAAATACAAACTACAGAGAAGCATACTGTGAAACTTATTTCTGTTCTGTGCATTCAACTAAGAGAGTTGAAGCTTACTTTTCATTGAGCAGTTGTGAAACACTCTTTCTGTAGAAACTGCAATGGACATTCAGAGCGCTAAAGGGCCTATATTGGAAAAAGGAATATCTCCAAATAAAAACTACACAGAAGCATTCGGTGAAACTACTTTCTGTTCTGCGCATTCAACTAACAGCTTTGAAGCTTACTTTTGATTGAGCAGCTCTGAAGCACTCTTTCTGTAGAAACTACAAGTGGAGATTCCGTACCCTAAGGGGCCAATTGTGGAAAAAGGTACATCCTCAAATAAAAACTACACAGAAGAATTCTGTGAAACTTCTTTCTGTTGTGTGCATTCAACTAACAGAGTTGTAGCTTACTTTTGATTGAGCCGTTCTGAAACACTCTTTCTGTAGAAACTGCAAGTGGACATTCTGAGGGCTAAGGGTCCTATAGTTGAAAAAGGAATATCTTCATATCAAAACCACACAAAAACATTTTGTGAAAAGTCTTTCTGTTCTCTGCATTCAAGTAACATAATGAAAGCTTACCCTTGATTTAGCAGTTCTGAAAAACTCTTTCTGTAGAAACTGCAAGTTGAAATTCGGAGCGCAAAGCGGCTTAGGGAGGAAAAAGATATGTCTTCAAATACAAACTACACAGAAGCATTTTGTGAACCCACTTCCTGTTCTGTGCCTTCAAATAACAGAGTTGAAGCTTAGTTTTCATTGAGCGGTTCTGAAACACTCTTTCTGTAGAAACTGCAAGTGAATATTCGTAGCGCTAAGGGGTCTATAGTGGAAAAAGAAATATCCGTAAATAAAAACTACACAGAAGCATTCTGTGAAACTTCTTTCTGGTCTGTGCATTCAACTAACAGAGTTGAAGCTTACTTTTGATTGATCTTTTCTGTAACACTCTATCTGTAGAAACTGCTAGTGGGCATTCGGAGCGCTAAGTTGCCTATAGTGGAAAAAGAAATATCTCTAAACAAAAACTACGCAGAAACATTCTGTGAAACTTCTTTCTGCTCTGTTTATTCAACTAACAGAGTTGAAGCTTACTTTTGTTTGAGCTGTTCTGAAACAATCTTTGCAAAGGGACTGCATGTGTACATTCGTAGAACTAAGGGGCCAATAGTGGAAAAAGTAATATCCTCAAATAAAAACTACACAGAAACATTCTGTGAAACTTCTTTCTGTTCTGTGCATTCAACTAACAGAGTTCAAGCTTACCTTTGATTGAGCAGTTCTGAAACACTCTTTCTGTAGAAACAGCTAGTTGATATTCGGAGCGCTAAGGGGCCTATACTGGAAAAAGATATGTCTTCAAATAAAATGTACACAGAAGCATTCTGTGAAACTTCTTTCTGTTCCATGCATTCAACTAAGTGTTGAAGCTTACATTAATTGAGCAGTTGTGAAACACTCTTTCTGTAGAAATTGCAAGTGGACATTCGAAGCGGAAAAGGGGCCTGTAGTGGAAAAAGGAATATCTCCAAATTAAAACTACACAGAAGCATTCTGTGAAGCTTATTTCTGTTCTGTGGATTCAACTAGCAGAGTTGAAGCTTACATTTGATTGAGCAGTTCTGAAACACTATTTCTGTAGAAACTGCAAGAGGATATTCAGAGCGCTAAGGGGCCTATAGTGGAAAAAGGAGTATCTTCAAATAAAAATTTCACAGAAGCATTCCGTGAAACTTCATTCTGTTCTGTGCATTCAACTAACAGTGTTGAAGCTTACTTTTGATTGAGCAGTTTTGAAACACTCTTTCTGTAGAAACTGCAAGTTGACATTCCGAGCGCTAAGGTGCCTAGAGTGGAAAAAGGAATAACTTCAAATAAAAACTACACAGAAGCATTCTGTGAAACTTCTTTCGGTTCTGTGCATTCAACTAACACAGTTGAAGCTTTCTTTTCATTGAGCAGTTCTGAAACACTCTTTCTATAGAAACTGCATGTGGACATTCTGAGTGCTAAGGGGCCTATAGTGGAAAAAGAAATATCTACAAATAAAAAGTACACAGAAGCATTCTTTGAAACGCCTTTCTGTTCTGTGCATTGAACTAACAGAGATAAAGCTTACCTTTGAGCAGTTCTGAAAAAATCTTTCTGTAGAAAACGCAAGTTGACATTCGGACCGCTAAGGGGCGTATAGTGGAAAAAGATATATCTTCAAATACAAACTACAGAGATGCATTCTGTGAAAATTATTTCTGTTCTGTACGTTCAACTAACAGAGTTGAAGCTTACTTTTCATTGAGCAGTTGTGAAGCACTCTTTCTGTGGAAACTGCAATGTACATTCGGAGCGCTAAGGGGCCTATAGTGGAAAAAGTAATATCTCCAAATAAAAACCACACAGAAGCCTTCTGTGAAACTTCTTTCTGTTCTCTGCATTCAACTAAGAGAGCTGAAGCTTACTTTTGATTGAGGAATTCTGAAACACTCTTTCTGTAGAAACTGCAAGTGGACATTCGGAGCGCAAAGGGGCCTATAGTGGAAAAAGGAATATCTCCAAATGAAAACTACAGAGAAGCATTCTGTGAAGCTTATTTCTGTTCTGTGGATTCAACTAGCAGAGTTGAAGCTTACATTTGATTGAGTAGTTCTGAAACACACTTTCTGTAGAAACTGCAAGAGGACATTGGGAGCACTAAGGGGCCTAGAGTGGAAAAAGGAGTGTCTTCCAATAAAAATTTCACAGAAGCATTCCGTGAAACTTCATTCTTTTCCATGCATTCAACTAACAGAGTTGAGGCTTACTTTTGATTGAGCAGTTCTGAAACACTCTTTCTGTAGAAACTGCAAGTTGACATTCCGATCGCTAAGGGGCCTACAGTGGAAAAGGGAATATCTTCAAATAAAACTACACAGAAGCATTCTCTGAGACTTCTTTCTGTTCTGTGCATTCAACTAACAGAGTTGAAGCTTACTTTTGATTGAGCAGTTCTGAAACACTCTTTCTATAGAAACTGCAAGTGGACATTCTGAGCGATAAGGGGCCTATAGTGGTAAAAGGAATATCTTCAAATAAAAACTACACAGAAGCATTCTGTGAAATTTGTTTCAGTTCCGTGCATTCAACTAACAGAGTTGAAGCTTACTTTAATTGAGCAGTCCTCAAACACTCTTTTTGTAGAAACGGCAAGTGGACATTCGGAGCGCTAATGGGCCTATAGTGGAAAAAGGAATATTTCCAAATAAAAATTACACAGAAGCATTCTGTGACACTTCTTTCTGTTCTGTGCATTCAACTAACAGAGTTGAAGCTTACTTTTGATTGAGCAGTTCTGAAACACTCTTTCTGTAGGAACTGCAATGGACATCCGGAAATCTAAGGGGCCTATAGTGGAAAAAGGAGTATCTTCACATGAAAACCACACAAAAATATTTTGTGAAAAGTCTTTCTGTTCTCTGCATTCAACTAACCTAATTAAACTTACCTTTCATTTAGCAGTTCTGAAACACTCTTTCTGTAGATACTGCAAGTTGACATTCGGAGCCCAAAGCGGCTTATGGAGGAAAAAGGCATGTGTTCAAATACAAACTACACAGAAGCATTCTGTGAACCTTCTTTCTGTTATGTGCATTCAGCTAACAGAGTTGAAGCTTACTTTTCATTGAGCGGTTCTGAAACACTCTTTCTGTAGAAACTGCAAGTGGACTTTCAGAGTGCTAAAAGGCCAGTAGTGGAAAAAAAAAATCCCCAAATGAAAACTACACAGAAGCATTCTGTGAAACTTCTTTCTGTTCTGTGCATTCAACTAACAGAGTTGAAGCTTACTTTTGATTGAGCTTTTCTGTAACACTCTTTCTGCAGAAACTGCAAGTGGACATTCGGAGCGCTAAGAGGCCTATAGTGGAAAAAGTAATATCTCCAAACAAAAACTACACAGAAGCATTCTGTGAAACTTCTTTCTGCTCTGTTTATTCAACTAACAGAGTTGGAGCTTACTTTTGTTTGAGCTGTTCTGAAACAATCTTTCCAAAGGGACTGCATGTGTACATTCCTAGCGCTGAGGGGCCCATAGTGGAAAAAGTAATATCCTCAAATGAAAACTACACAGAAGCATTCTGTGAAACTTCTTTCTGTTCTGTGCATTCAACTAAGAGAGTTAAAATTTACCTTTGATTGAGCAGTTCTGAAACACTCTTTCTGTAGAAACGGCTAGTTGATATTCGGAGCGCTAAGGGGCCTATACTGGAAAAAGGTATGTCTTCAAATAAAAAGTACACAGAAGCATTCTGTGAAACTTCTTTCTGTTCCGTGCATTCAACTAAGTGTTGAAGCTTACATTAATTGAGCAGTTCTGAAACACTCCTTCTGTAGAAACTACAAGTGGACATTCGGAGCGGTAAGGGGCCTATACTGGAAAAGGGAATATCTCCAAATAAAAACTACACAGAAGCATTCTGTGAAACTATTTTCTGTTCTGTGCATTAAACTAAGAGAGTTGAAGCTTACTTTCGATTGAGCAGTTCTGAAACACTCTTTCTGTAGAAACTGTAAGTGGACATTCAGAACGCTAAGGGGCCTATAGTGGAAAAAGGAATATCTTCATATCAAAACTACACAAAAGCATTCTGTGAAACGCCTTTCTGTTCTGTGCATTCAACTAAGAGATTTAAAGCTTACAATTGATTGAGCAGTTCTGAAACTCTCTTTCTGTAGGAACAGCAAGTTGACATTCGGAGCGCTACGCGGCTTATAGACGAAAAAGTTATGTCTTCAAATACAAACTACACAGAAGCAATCTGTGAAACTTCTTTCTCTTCTGTGCATTCAACTAACAGACTTGAAGCTTACTTTTGATTGAGCAGTTCTGAGACACTCTTTCTGTAGATAATGCAAGTGGACATACCGAGCGCTAAGGGGACTATAGTGGAAAAAGAAGTATCTCCAAATAAAAACTACACAGAAACATTCTGTGAAACTTCTGCCTCTTCTTTGTATTCAACTAACAATGTTGAAGCCTACTTTTGATTGAGCTTTTCTGTAACACTCTTTCTGTAGAAAGTGCAAGTGGACATTCAGAGCGCTAACGGGCCTATAGTGGAAAAAGGAATATCTCCAAACAAAAACTACACAGAAGCATTCTGTGAAACTTATTTCTGCTCTGTTTATTCAACTAACACAGTTGAAGCTTACTTTTGTTTGAGCTGTTCTGAAACAATCTTTCCGAAGAGACTGCATGTGTACATTCGTACCGCTAAGGGGCCCATAGTGGAAAAAGTAATATCCTCAAATAAAAAGTACACAGAAGCATTCTGTGAAACTTCTTTCTGTTCTGTGCATTCAACTAACAGAGTTAAAGCTTACCTTTGATTGAGCAGTTCTGAAACGCTCTTTCTGTAGAAACGGCTAGTTGATATTCGGAGTGCTAAGGGGCCTATACTGGAAAAAGATATGTCTTCAAATAAAAACTACACAGAAGCATTCTGTGAAACATCTTTCTGTTCCGTGCATTCAACTAAGTGTTGAAGCTTACATTAATTGAGCAGTTCTGAAACACTCTTTCTATAGAAACTGCAAGTGGACACGAAGAGTGCTAAGGTGCCTAAAGTGGAAAAAGTAATATCTCCAAATAAAAACTACACAGAAGCATTCTGTGAAACTTCTTTCTATTCTGTTTATTCAACAAACAGAGTTGAAGCTTTCTTTTGTTTGAGCAGTTCTGAAGCACTCTTTCTGTAGAAACTGCAAGTGGAAATTCGGAATGCTATGGGGCCTATAGTGGAAAAAGTAATACCTGCAAGAAAAAATTACACAAAAGCATTCTGTTTTATGCCTTTCTGTTCTGTGCATTCAACTAACAGAGTTGAAGCTTACTTTTGATTGAGCAGTTCTGAAACACTCTTTCTGTAGAAACTGCAAGTGGAAATGCGGAGGGCTAAGTGGCCGATAGTGGAAAAAGAAATGTCTCCAAATGAAAACTACACAGAAGCATTCTGTGAAACATCTTTCTGTTCTCTGCATTCAACTAACAGAGTTGAAGCTTACTTTTGTTTGTGCAGTTCTGAAACACTCTTTCTGTAAAAACTGCAAGTGGACTATCGCAGCGCTAAGGGGCCTATAGTGGAAAAAGGAATATCTTCAAATAAATTCTACACAAAAGCATTCCGTGAAACGCCTTTCTCTTCTGTGCATTCAACTAACAGTGTTAAAGCTTACCTATGATTGAGCTGTTCTGAAACAATATTTCTGAAGAAACTGCAAGTTGATATTCGGAGCGCTAAGGGGCCTATAGTGGAAAAAGATATGTCTTCAAATGCAAGTTACACAGAAGCATTCTGTGAAACTACTTTCTATTCTGTTTATTCAGCTAACAGGGTTGAAGCTTAGTTTTGTTTGAGCAGTTGTGAAAAACTCTTTCTGTATAAACTGCAAGTGGACATTCCAAACGCTAAGGGGCCTATTGTGGAAAAAGGAATATCCTCAAATAAAAACAACGCAGAAGCATTCTATTAAACTTCTTACTCTTCTGTCCGTTCAACTAACAGAGTTGAAGCTTACTTTGGATTGAGCAGTTCTGAAACACTCTTTCTGTAGAAACTGCAAGTTGACATTCTGAGCGCTAAGGGGCCCATAGTGGAAAAAGGAATATCTCCAAATAAAAACTACGCAGAAGCATTCTGTGAAACTTCTTTCTGTTCTGTGCATTCAAATAACACAGTTGAAGATAACGTTTGATTGAGGAGTTCTGAAACACTCTTTCTGTAGAAACTGTAATTGGACAATCCTAGCGCTAAGTGGCCTATAGTGGAAAAAGGAATATCTTGAAACAAAAACTACACAGAAGCATTATGTTCAACTTCTTTCTGTTCTGTGCATTCAACTAACAGAGTTAAAGCTTGCTTGTGATTTAACAGTTCTGAAACACTCTTTCTGTAGAAACTGCAAGTGGACAATTATAGCGCTAAGGGTCCTATAGTGGAAAAATAATATCTCCAAATAAAGACTACAAAGAAGCATTCTGTGAAACTTCTTTCTGTTCTGTGCATTCAACTAACAGAGTTGAAGCTTACATTTGATTGAACAGTTCTGAAACACACTTTCTGCAGAGATAGCAAGTGGACATTCTGAGAGCTATGGGGCCTATAGTGTAAAAAGAAATATCTACAAATAAAAACTACACAGAAGCATTCTGTGAAACTTCTTTGTGTTGTGTGCATTCAACTAACAGTGTTGAAACTTACCTTTGATTGAGCACTTCTGAAACACTCTTTGGGTAGAAACTGCAAGTGGACATTCGGAGCTCTATGGGGCCTCTAGTGGAAAAAGGAATAGCTTCAAATGAAAACTACACCGAAGCATTCTGTGAAACTTCTTTCTGTTGTGTGCATTCAACAAACAGAGTTGAAGCTTACTTTTCATTCAGCAGACCTGAAACACTCTTTGTGTAGAAATTGGAAGTGGACATACACAGAGGTAAGTAGCCTCTAGGGGAAGAAGGAATATCTTCAAATAAAAACTACACAGATGCATTCTGTGAAACTACTTTCTGTTCTGTGCATTCAACTAACAGGGTTGAAGCTTACTCTTGATTGAGCAGTTGAGAAACACTCTTTCTGTAGAAATTGCAAGTGGACATTCGGAGCGCTATGGGGTCCATAGTGCAAAAAGGAATATCTCCAAATAAAACCTACACAGAAGCATTCTGTGCAACATCTTTCTGTTCTGTGCATTAAACTAACAGAGTTGAAACTTACTTTAATTTGAGCAGTTCTGAAACACTCTTTCTGTAGAAACTGGAAGTGGACATTCGGAACAATTAGGGGCCTATTGTGGAAAAAGGAATATAGTAAAATAAAAACTACAGAGAAGCATTCTGTGAAACTTCTTTCTGCTCTGTGCATTCAACTAACAGAGTTGAAGCTTACGCTTGATTGAGCAGTTCTGAAACACACTTTCTGTAGAAATTGCGATTGGACATTCTGAGAGCTATGGGGCCTATAGTGGAAAACGAAATATCTACAAATAAAAACTGCACAGAAGCATTCTGTGAAACTTCTTTCTGTTGTGTGCATTCAAATAACAGATTTGAAGCTTACTTTTGATTGAGCAGTTCTAAAACACTGTTTCTGTAGAAACTGCAAGTGGACATTCGGAGCGCTATGGGGTCTATAGTGTGAAAAGGAATATCTCCAAATAAAAACTACAAAGAGTCATTCTGGGCAACGTCTTTCTGTTCTGTGCATTCAACTAACAGAGTTGAAATTTACTTTTTTTTGAGCAGTTCTGAAACACTCTTCCTGTAGAAACTGGAAGTGGACATTCTGAAAGATAAGAGGCCTATTGTGGAAAAAGGAATATCCTAAAATAAAAACTACACAGAAGCAATCTTTGAAACTTCTTCCTGTTCTGTGCATTCAACTAACAGAGTTGAAGCTTACTTTTGACTCAGCAGTTCTGAAACACTCTTTCTGAAGAAACTGCAAGTGTACAGTCTGAGTGCTAGGGGACCTATAGTGGACAAAATAATATCTCCATATAAAAACTACACAGAAGCATTCTGTGAAACATCTTTGTGCTCTCTGCATTCAACTAACAGAGGTGAAGCTTAAGTTTGATTGAGCAGTTCTGAAAAACACTTTCTGTAGAAATTGCAAGTGGTCATTCTGAGAGCTATGGGGCCTATAGTGGAAAAAGAAATATCTACAAATAAAAACTACACAGAAGCATTCTGTGAAACTTCTTTCTGTTGTGTGCATTCACCTAACAGAGTTGAAGCTTACTTTTGATTGAGCAGTCCTGAAACACTCTTTCTGTAGAAACTGCAAGTGGACATTCGGAGCTCTATGGGGCCTATAGTGGAAAAAGTAATATCTTTAAATAAAAACTACACAGAAGCATTCTGTGAAACTTCTTTCTGTTGAGTGCATTCAACTAACAGAGTTGAAACTTAGTTTTGATTGAGCAGCTCTGAAAAACTCTTTCTGTAGAAACTGCACTTGGAAACTCAGAGCGCTAAGGGGCGTATAGTGCATAAAGGAATATTTCCAAGTAAAAACTACACAGAAGCATTCTGTGAAACTACTTTCTGTTCTGTGCATTCAACAGAGTTGAAGATTACTTTTGATTGAACAGTTCAGAAACACTCTTTCTGCAGATACAGGAAGTGGCATTCCGAACGCTAAGGGGCCTAATGGGGAAAAAGGTATATCCTCAAATAAAAACTACACAGAAGAATTCTGTGAAACTCCTTTCAGTTCTGTGCATTCAACTAACAGAGTTGAAGCTTACTTTTGATTGAGCAGTACTGAAACTCTCTTTCTGTAGAAACTGCAAGTGGACATTCGGAGAGCTAAGGGGCCTATACTGGAAAAAGTAATATCTCCAAATAGAGAATACACAGAAGCATTCTGTGAAACTTCTTGCTGTTCTGAGCATTCAACTAACAGAATTGAAGCCAACGTAAGATTGAGCCATCCTGAAACACTCTTTTTGTAGAACTTGGAAGTGCACAATCGTAGCGCTAAGGGGCCTATAGTGGAAAAAAAATATCTTCCAAAAAAAACTACACAGAAATATTCTGTGAAACTTCTTTCTGTTCTATGCATCCAGCTAACAGAGTTGAAACTTACGTTTGATTGAGCAGTTCTGAAACTCAATTTTGTAGACATTCCCAGTGGACATTCTGAGAGCTATGGGTCCTAGAGTGGAAAAAGAAATATCTTCAAATCAAAACTACACAGAAGCATTCTGTGAAACTTCTTTCTGTTCTGTGCATTCAACTAACAGAGTTGAAGCTTACTTCTGATTGAGCAGTTCTGCAACACTCTTTCTGTAGAATCTGCAGGTGGACATTCGGAGCGCTAAGGAGCCAACAGTGGAAAAAGGAATATCTCCAAATAAAGACTACATAAAAACATTCTGTGAAACTTCCTTCTGTTCTGTACATTCAACTAACATTGTTGAAACTTACTTTTGTTTGAGCAGTTCTGAAACACTCTTTCTGTAGAAACTGGAAGTGGACATTCCGATCGCTAAGGGGCCTATTGTGGAAAAAGGAATATACTCAAATAAAAACTACCCAGAAGCATTCTGTGAAGCTTCTTTCTTTTCTGTGCATTCAACTAACAGAGTTGAAGCTTACTTTTGATTGAGCAGTTCTGAAACACTCTTTCTGTAGTAACTGCAAGTGGACATTCGTAGCGCTAAGGGGCCTATAGTGGAAAAAGTAATATCTCCAAATTAAGACTACTTAGAAGCTTTCTGTGAAACTTCTTTCTGTTCTGTGCATTCAACTTATAGAGTTGAGGATTACTTTTGTTTGAGCATTTCTGAAACACTCTTTATGTAGAAACTTCAAGTGGAGATTCCGAATACTAATAGGCCTATTGTGGATAAAGAAATATCCTCAAGTAAAAACTACATAGAAACATTCTGTGAAACTTCTTTCTGTTCTGTGCACTCAACTAACAGATTTGAAGCTTACTTGTGATTGAGCCATTCTGAAACACTCTTTCTGTAGAAATTGCAAGTTTACAATCGTAGCGCTAATGCGCCTGTAGTGCAAAAAGTAATATCTCCAAATAAAGACTACACAGAAGCATTCTGTGAAACTTCTTTCTGTTCTGTGCATTCAACTAAGAGAGTTGAAGCTTACGTTTGATTGAGCAGTTATGAAACACTCTTTCTGTAGAAACTGCAAGTGGACAATCTTAGCGCTAAGGGGCCTATAGTGGAAAAAGGAATGTCTTCAAATAAAAACTACACAGATGCATTCTGTGAAACATCTTTCTGTTCTGTGCATTCAACTAACAGTGTTGAAGCTTACTTTTGATTGAGCAGTTCTGAAACACACTTTCTGTAGAAATTGCAAGTTTACATTCTGAGAGCTATGCGGCCTACAGTGGAAAAAGAAATATCTTCAAATAAAAACTACACAGAATCATTCTGTGCAACTTCTTTCTGTTCTGTGCATTCAACTGACAGACTTGAAGCTTACTTTTGATTGAGCAGTTCGGAAACACTCTTTCTGTAGAAACTGCAACTGGACATTCTGAGCGCTAAGGGCATATATTGGAGAAAGGAATATCTCCATATAATAACTACACAGAAGCATTTTGTGAAACTTCTTTCGGTTCTGTGCATTCAACTAACAGTTTTGAAACTTACTATTGATTGAGCAGTTCTGAAACACTCTTTCTGTAGAAACTGCAAGTGGACATACAGAGCGCTAAAAGGCCTATAGCGGAAAAAGAAACAACTGCAAATAAAAACTACACAGCAGTATTCTGTGAAACTTCTTTCTGTTCTGTGCATTCAACTAACAGAGTTGAAGCTTACTTTTGATTGAGAAGTTCTGAAACACTCTTTCTGTAGAAACTGCAACTGGACTTTCGGAGCCCTAAGGGGCCTATATTTGAAAATGCAATATCTTCAAGTAAAAACGACACAGAAGAATTCTGTGAAACTTCTTTCTGTTCTGTGCATTCAACTAACAGAGTTGAACCTTACTTTTGATTGCGCAGTTCTGAAACAGCCTTTCTGTAAAAAGTGCAAGTGGGCATTCAGAGGGCTTAGGGGCCTATAGTGGTAAAAGGAATATCTTCTAATAAAATCTACACAGAAGCATTCTGTGAAACTTCTTTCGGTTCTGCGCATTCAACTAACAGAGTTGAAGCGTACTTTTGATTGAGGAGTTCTGAAACACTCTTTCTTTGGAACCTGCAATTTTACACTGAGAGCGCTTAGGGGCCTGTAGTGGAAAAAGGTATATCTTCAAATAAAAACTACACAGAAGCCTTCTGTGAAAGTTCTTTCTCTTCTGTGCATTCAACTAACAGAGTTGAAGCTTACTTTTGATTGAACAATTCTGAAACTCTCTTTCTGAAGAGACTGCAAGTGGACAATCGCAGCGCTTAAGGGCCTATAGTGGAAAAAATAATATATCCAAATAAAGACTACACAGAATCATTCTGTGAAACTTCTTTCACTTCTGTGCATTCAACTCACAGAGTTGAAGCCTATGGAAGATTGAACAGTCCTGAAACACTCTTTCTGTAGAAACTGTAAGTGGACAATCGTAGCGCTAAGGGACCTGTAGTGGAAAAAGGAATTTCTTCAAATAAAAACAACACAGAAACATTCTGTGAAACTTCTTTCTGTTCTGTGCATTCAGCTAACAGAGTTGAAGCTTACGTTTGATTGAGCAGTTCTGTAACACACTTTCTGTAAAAATTCCTAGTGGACATTCTGAGAGCTATGGGGCCTATAGTGGAAAAAGTAATATCTTCCAATAAAAACTACACAGAAGCATTCTGTGAAACTTCTTTCTGTTCTGTGCATTAAACTAACACAGTTGAAGCTTACTTTTGATTGAGCAGTTCTGAAACACTCTTTCTGTAGAAACTGCAAGTGGGCACTCAGAGCGGTAAGGGACCTGTAGTGGAAAAAGGAATATCTCCGAAAAAAAACTACAAAGAAGCATTCTGTGAAACTTCTTTCTGTTTTGTGCATTCAACTAAAAGAGTTGAAGCTTACTTTTGATTGAGCAGTTCGGAAACACTCTTTCTGTAGAAACTGCAAGTGGACATTCGGAGCCTAAGGGGCCTATAGTGCAAAAAGGGATATGTCCAATAAACACTGTACAGAAGCTTTCTGTGAAACTTCTTTCTGTTCTGTGCATTCAACTAACAGTGTTGAAGCTTACTTTTGATTGAGCAGTTCTGAAACAATCTTTCTGTAGAAACTGCAAGTGGACATTCCGAGCGCTATGGGGCCTGTAGTGCAAAAAGGAATATCTTCAAGTAAAAACTGCACAGAAGCATTCTGTGAAACTTCTTTCTGTTCTGTGCATTCAACTAACAGCGTTGAAGCTTACTTCTGATTGAGCAGTTCTGAAACACTCTTTCTGTAGAATCTGCAGGTGGACATTCAGAGCGCTAAGGAGCCAACAGTGGAAAAAGGAATATCTCCAAATAAAGACTACATAAAACCATTCTGTGAAACTTCTTTCTGTTCTGTACATTCAACTAACAGGGTTGAAACTTACTTTTGTTTGAGCAGTTCTGAAACACTCTTTCTGTAGAAACTGGAAGTGGACATTCCGATCGCTAAGGGGCCTATTGTGGAAAAAGGAGTATACTCAAATAAAAACTACCCAGAAGTATTCTGTGAAACTTCTTTCTTTTCTGTGCATTCAACTAACAGAGTTGAAGCTTACTTTTGATTGAGCAGTTCTGAAACACTCTTTCTGTAGTAACTGCAAGTGGACATTCGTAGCGCTAAGGGGCCTATAGTGGAAAAAGTAATATCTCCAAATAAGGACTACTCAGAAGCTTTCTGTGAAACTTCTTTCTGTTCTGTGCATTCAACTTATAGAGTTGAAGATTACTTTTGTTTGAGCATTTCTGAAACACTCTTTATGTAGAAACTTCAAGTCGAGTTTCCGAATACTAATAGGCCTATTGTGGATAAAGAAATATCCTCAAGTAAAAACTACATAGAAACATTCTGTGAAACTTCTTTCTGTTCTGTGCATTCAACTAACAGATTTGAAGCTTACTTGTGATTGAGCCGTTCTGAAACACTCTTTCTGTAGAAATTGCAAGTTTACAATCGTAGCACTAGTGCGCCTATAGTGCAAAAAGTAATATCTCCAAATAAAGACTACACAGAAGCATTCTGTGAAACTTCTTTCTGTTCTGTGCATTCAACTAAGAGAGTTGAAGCTTACGTTTGATTGAGCAGTTTTGAAACACTCTTTCTGTAGAAACTGCAAGTGGGCAATCTTAGCGCTAAGGGGCCTATAGTGGAAAAAGGAATGTCTTCAAATAAAAACTACACAGATGCATTCTGTGAAACATCTTTCTGTTCTGTGCATTCAACTAACAGTGTTGAAGCTTAGTTTTGATTGAGCAGTCCTGAAACACACTTTCTGTAGAAATTGTAAGTTTACATTCTGAGAGCTATGGGGCCTATAGTGGAAAAAGAAATATCTTCAAATAAAAACAACACAGAATCATTATGTGCAACTTCTTTCTGTTCTGTGCATTCAACTGACAGAGTTGAAGCTTACTTTTGATTTAGCAGTTCGGAAACACTCTTTCTGTAGAAACTGCAAGTGGACATTCCGAGCGCTATGAGTCCCATAGTGGAAAAAGGAATATCTCCAAATGAAAACTACAGAGAAGCATTCTGTTTAACTTCTTTCTGTTCTGTGCATTCAACTAACAGATTTGAACCTTACTTTTATTTAGCAGTTCTGAGACACTCTTTCTGTAGAAACTGCAAGTGGACATTCGGCGCGCTACAGGGCCTATAGTGGAAAAAGTAATATCTCGAAATAAAAACCAGACAGAAGCATTCTGTGAAACTTCTTTCTATTCTGTGCCTTCAACTAACAGAGTTGAAGATTACTTCTGATTGACCAGTTCTGAAAGACTCTTTCTGCAGGAACCACAAGTGGATATTCAGAGCGCTCATGGGCCTATAGTTGAAAAAGTAATATCTCCAATAATGACTACAAGAAGCATTCTGTGAAACTTCTTTCTGTTCTGTGCATTCAACTAACAGAGTTGACACTTACTTTTGTTTGAGCAGTTCTGAAACACTCTTTCTGTAGAAACTGGAATTGGACATTCCAAACGCTAAGCGGCCTATTGTGGAAAAAGGCATATCCTCAGATAAAAACTACACAGAAGCATTCTGTGAAACTTATTTCTGTTCTGTGCATTCAACTAACAGAGTTGAAGCTCACGTTTGATTGAGCAGTTCTGAATCACACTTTCTGTACAAATTGCAAGTGGACATTCTGAGAGCTGTGGGGCCTATAGTGGAAAAAGAAATATCTTCAAATAAAAAGTACAGAGAAGCATTCTGTGAAACTTCTTTCTGTTCTGTGCATTCAACTAAAGAGTTGAAGCTTACTTTTGATTGAGGAGTTCTGAAACACTCTTTCTGTGGAAACTGCAAGTGGACATTCGGAGCTCTAAGGGGCCTATAGTGGAAAAAATAATATCGCCAAATAAAAACTACACAGAAGCATTCTGTGAAACTTCTTTCTGTTCTGTGCATTCAACTAACAGATTTGAAACTTACTTGTGATTGAGCAGTTCTGAAACACCCTTTCTGCAGATATTGCAAGTGTACATTCTGAGAGCTATGGCGCCTACAGTGGAAAAAGAAATATCATCAATTAAAAACTACACAGAAGCATTCTGTGAAACTTCTTTCTGTTCTGTGCATTCAACTAACAGAGTTGAAGCTTACTTTTGATTGAGCCGTTCTGAAACACTCCTTTTTTTTTATTATACTTTAGGATTTTAGGGTGCATGTGCACAATTTGCAGGTTTGTTACATATGTATCCGTCTGCCATGTTGATTTCCTGCACCCATTAACTCGTCATTTAGCATTACGTGTATCTCCTAATGCTGTCCCTCCCCCGTCCCCCCACCCCACAACAGTCCCAGGAGTGTGATGTTCCCCTTCCTGTGGCCATGATTTCTCATTGTTCAATTCCCACTTATGAGTGAGAACATGCGGTGTTTGGTTTTTCGTCCTTGCGATAGTTTACTGAGAATAATGTTTCCAGTATCATCCATGTCCCTA
>NW_022097203.1:0-38638 GCF_006542625.1 Nomascus leucogenys | reverse complement strand
CTTTCTGTAGAAACTGCAACTTGACATTCCGAGCCTGAAGGGCCTATAGTGGAAAAAGGGATACCTTCAAATAAAAATTACACAGAAGCATTCTGTGAAACTTCTTTCTGTTCTGTGCATTCAGCTAACAGACTTGAAGCGTAGTTTGAGCAGTTCTGAAACACTCTTTCTGTAGAAACTGCAAGTTGACCTTCCGAGTGCTAAGGGGCCTATAGTGGAAGAAGATATTTCTCCAAATAAAAACTACACAGTAGCATTCTGTGAAACTTACTTCTGTTCTGTGCATTCAACTTACAGAGTTGAAGCTTACTTTTGATTGAGCAGTTCTGAAACACTCTTTCCATAGAAACTGCAAGTGGACATTCGGAGTGCTAAGGGGCCTATAGTGGAAAAAGGGATATCTTCAAATAAAAACTACACAGAAGCATTCTGTGAAACTACTTTCTCTTCTGTCCATTCAACTAACAGACTGGAAGCTTACTTTTGATAGAGCAGTTCTGAAACACCCCTTCTGTAGAAACAGCAAGTGGATATTTAGAGTGCTAAAGGGCCTATAGAGGAAAAAGGAATATCTCCAAATAAAAACTACACAGAAGCATTCTGTGAAACTTCTTTCTGTTCTGTGCATTCAACTAACAGAGTTGAAGCTTACTTTTGATTGAGCAGTTCTGAAACACTCTTTCTGTAGAAACTGCAAGTGGACATTCGGAGCGCTAACGGGCCTACAGTGGAAAAAGGAATATCATCAAATAAAAACTACACAGAAGCATTCTGTGAAACTACTTTTTGTTTTCCCAACTCAACTAACAGAGTTGAAGCTTACATTTGATTGAGCAGTTCTGCAACACTCTTTCTGTAGAAACTGCAAGTGGACAATCGGAGCGCTAAGGGGACTACAGTGGAAAAAGGAATATCTTCAAATAAAAACTACACAGAAGCATTCTATGAAACTTCCCTCTGTTCTGTGCAATCAACTAACAGAGTTGACGCTTACTATTGAATGAGCAGTTCTGAAACCATCTTTCTGTAGAAACTGCAAGTTGACATTGTGAGCGCTAAGGGGCCTATAGTGGAAAAAGGAATATCTCCAAATAAAAACTACACAGAAGCATTCTGTGAAACTTCCTTCTGTTCTGTGCATTGAACTAACAGAGTTGACACTCACTTTTGATTGAGCAGTTCTGAAACACTCTTTCTGTAGAAACTGCAAGTGGATATTCGGAGCGCTAAGAGGCCTCTAGTGGAAAAAGTAATATCTTCAAATTAAAACTACACAGAAGAATTCTGTGAAAGTTCGTTCTAATCTGCGCATTCAACTAACAGAATTGAACCTTTGCTTTGACTGAGGAGACCTGAAACGCTCTTTCTGTAGAACCTGCAATTTGACATTCAGAGTGCTAAGAGGCCTCTAGTGGAAAAAGGAATATCTTCAAATAAAAACTACACAGAAGCACTCTGTGAAACTTCTTTCAGATCTGTGCATTTAACTAACAGAGTTGAACTTCACTTTTGATTGAGGAGTTCTGAAACACTCTTTCTGTAGAAACTGGAGGTGGACATTCGGAGGGCTAAGAGGCCTATAGAGGAAAAAGGAATATCTTCAATAAAAACTACACAGAAGCATTCTGTGAAACTTCTTTCTGATCTGTGCATGTAACTTACAGAGTTGAAGCTTACATTTCATTGAGCAGTTCTGAAACACTCTTTCTGTTGAAACTGCAAGTTGACATTCCGAGCGCTAAGGAGCCTATAGTGGAAAAACTTATATCTCCAAATAAAAACTACACAGAAGCATTCTGTGAAAATTTTCTGTTCTGTGCATTCCACTAACAGAGTTGAAGCTTACTTTCTATAGAGCAGTTCTGAAACACTCTTTCTGTGGAAACTGCAAGTGGACAGTCCGAGCGTTAATAGGCCTCTAGGGGAAAAAGGAGTAACTTCAAATAAAAATTAACCAGAAGCATTCTGTGAAAATACTTTCTGATCTGTGCATTCAACTATCAGAGTTGAACCTTACTTTTGAATGAGGAGTTCTGAAACACTCTGAAGAAACTGCAAGTGGACATTAGGAGCGCTAAGAGGCCACTAGTGGAAAAAGGAACATCTTCAAATAAAAACTGCACAGAAGCATTCTGCGAAATTTCTTCCTAATCTGCGCATTCAACTAACAGAGTTGAACCTTTCCTTTGATTGAGGAGTTCTGAAACACTCTTTCTGTAGAAACTGTAAGTGGACATTCAGAGGGCTAAGAGGCCAATACAGGAAAAACCAATATCTTCAAATAAAAACTACACAGAACCATTCTGTGAAAGTTCTTTCTGCTCTGTGGATTCAACTAACAGAGTTGAAACTTACTTTTGATTGAGCACTTCTGAAACACTCTTTCTGTGGAAACTGCAAGTGGACATTCAGAGCGCTAAGAGGCCTATAGTGGTAAAAGGACTATCTTCAAATAAAAACTACACAGAAGCATTCTGTGAAACTTCTTTCTGATCTGTGCATTCAACTAACAGATTTGAAACTTACTTTTTATTGAGGAGTTCTGAAAAACTCCTTCTGTAGAAACTGCAAGTGGATATTCAGAGCGCAAACAGGCCTCTAGTAGAAAAAGGAATATCTTCAAATTAAAACTACACAGAAGCATTCTGCGAAAGTTCTTTCTACTCTGCGCATTGAACTAACAGAGTTGAACTTTTCCTTTGATGGAGGAGTTCTGGAACACTCTTTCTGTAGAAACTGGAAGTGGAGATTCAGAGGGCTAAGGGGCCAACAGAGGAAAAAGGAATATCTTCAAATAAAAACTTCACAGAAGCATTCTGTGAAAATTCTTTCAGTTCTCTGCATTCAACTAACAGAGTTGAAGCTTACTTTTGATTGAACATTTCTGAAACACCCTTTCTGTAGAAACTGCAAGTTGACATTCCGAGCGCTAAGAGGACAATAGTGGAAAAAGGGATATCTTCAAATAAAAACAACACAGAAGCATTCTGTGAAACTTCTTTCTGTTCTGTGCATTCAACTAACAGAGTTGAAGCTTACTTTTGACTGATCAGTTCTGAAACACTCTTTCTGTAGAAACTGCAAGTGGACATTCGGAGCGCTAAGGGTCCTATAGTGGAAAAAGGAATATCTTCAAATAAAAACTTCACAGAAGCATTCTGTGAAACTTCTTTCTGTTCTGTGCATTCAACTAACAGAGTTGAAGCTTACTTTTGACTGAGCAGTTCTGAAACACTCTTTCTGTAGAAACTGCAAGTGGACATTCGGAGCGCTAAGGGGCCTGTAGTGGAAAAAGGAATATCTTCAAATAAAAACTACACAGAAGCATTCTGTGAAACTTCTTTCTGTTCTGTGCATTCAACTAACAGAGTTGAAGCTTACTTTTGATTGAGCAGTTCTGAAACACCCTTTCTGTAGAAACTGCAAGTTGACATTCCGAGCGCTAAGGGGCCTATAGTGGAAAAAGGAATATCTGCAAATACAAACTACACAGTAGCATTCTGTGAAACTACTTTCTGTTCTGTGCATTCAAGTAGCAGAGTAGAAGCTTACTTTTGATTGAGCAGTTCAGAAACTCTCTTTCTGTAGAAACTGCAAGTGGACATTCGGAGCGCTAAGGGGCCTATAGTGGAAAAAGGAATATCTCCAAATAAAAACTACACAGAAGCATTCTGTGAAACTACTTTCTGTTCTGTCCATTCAACTAACAGAGTTGAAGCTTACTTTTGATTGAGCAGTTCTGAAACACCCTTTCTGTAGAAACTCCAAGTGGACATTCAGAGTCCTGAGACCCATAGTGGAAAAAGAAATATCTCCAAATAAAAACTACACAGAAGCATTCTGTGAAACTTCCTTTAGTTCTGTCTATTCAACTAACAGAGTTGAAGCTTACTTTTGATTGAGCAGTTCTGAAACACTCTTTCTGTAGAAACTGCAAGTGGACATTCGGAGCGCTAAGGGGCCTAGAGTGGAAAAAGAATATCTTCAAATAAAAACTACACAGAAGCATTCTGTGAAACTTCTTTTAGTTCTGTCTCTTCAACTAACAGAGTTGAAGCTTACTTTTGATAGAGCAGTTCTGAAACACTCTTTCTGTAGAAACTGCAAGTTGACATTCTGAGCGCTAAGTGGCCTATAGTGGAAAAAGAGATATCTTCAAATAAAAAGTACACAGAAGCATTCTGTGAAACTACTTTCTCTTCTGTCCATTCAACTAAATGAGTTGAAGCTCACTTTTGATTGAGTAGTTTTGAAACACGCTTTCTGTAGAAACTGCAACTTGACATTCCGAGCGCTGAAGGGCCTATAGTGGAAAAAGGGATACCTTCAAATAAAAATTACACAGAAGCATTCTGTGAAACTTCTTTCTGTTCTGTGCATTCAGCTAACAGACTTGAAGCGTAATTTGATTGAGCAGTTCTGAAACACTCTTTCTGTAGAAACTGCAAGTTGACCTTCCGAGTGCTAAGGGGCCTATAGTGGAAGAAGATATTTCTCCAAATAAAAACTACACAGAAGCATTCTGTGAAACTTGTTTCTGATCTGTGCACTCAACTAACAGAGTTGAAAATTACTTTTGATTGAGCAGTTCTGAAACACTCTTTCTGTAGAAACTGCAAGTGAATATTCGGAGAGCTAACAGGCCTACAGTGGAAAAAGGAATATCTTCAAATAAAAACTACACAGAAGCATTCTGTAAAACTTATTTCTGATCTGTGCATTCAACAAAGAGTGTTGAAACTTTCTTTTGATTGAGCAGTTCTGAAACATTCTTTCTGTACAAAATACATGCGGATATTCGGAAGGCAAAGAGGCCTAAAGTGGAAAAAGGAATATCTTCATATAAAAACTACACAGAAGCATTCTGCGAAACTTTTTTCTGATCTGTGCATTCAAGTAACAGAGTTGAACCTTACTTTTGATTGAGTAGTTCTGAAAAACTCTTTGTGTAGAAACCACAAGCAGATATTCTGAGCGCTAAGAGGCCTATAGAGGGAAGTAGAATATCTTCAAATAAAAACTACACAGAAGTATTCAGTGAATCTTCTTTCTGATCTGTGCATTCAACTAAGAGAGTTGAACCTTACTTTTGATTGAGCATTTCTGAAATACTCTTTCTATAGAAACTGCAAGTGGACATATGGAGCGCTAAGAATCCTATATTGGAAAAAGGAGTACCTTCAAATAAAAACTATGCAGAATCATTCTGTGAAACATCTTTCCTATCTGTGTATTCAGCTAACAGATTTGAACCTTACTTTTGATTCAGCAGTTCTGAAACACTCTTTCTGTAGAAACTGCAAGTAGATGTTCTGAGCGCTAAGAGGCCTACAGAGGAAAAAGGAATATCTTCAAATAAAAACTACACAGAAGCATTCTGTGAAACTTCTTTCTGATCTGTGCATTCAACTAACAGAGTTGAAACTTACTTTTGATTCAGCAGTTCTGAAACACTCTTTCTGTAGAAACTGCAAGTAGATGTTCTGAGCGCTAAGAGGAGTACAGAGGAAAAAGAAATATCTTCAAATAAAAACTACACAGAAGCATTCTGTGAAACTTCTTTCTGATCTGTTCATTCAACTAACAGAGTTGAACATTACTTTTGATTGAGCAGTTCTGAAACATTCTTTCTATAGAAACTGCAAGTAGATGTTCGGAGCGCTAAGAGGCCTACAGAGGAAAAAGGAATATTTCAAATAAAAACTACACAGAAGCATTCTGTGAAACTACTTTCTGATCTGCGCATTCAACTAAGACTTGAACCTTACTTTTGATTGAGCAGTTCTGAAACACTCTTTCTGTAGAAACTACAAGTGGACATTCGGAGAGCTAAGAAGCCTATATTGGAAAAAGGAATGTCTTCAAACAAAAGCTACACAGAAGCATTCTGTGAAACTTCTTTCTGATCTGTACATTCAACTAACAGAGTTGTACCTTTCTTTTCATTCAGCAGTTCTGAAGCATTCTTATTTTAGAAAAGGCATGCGAAAATTCGGAAGGCTAAGAGGCCTAAAGTGGAAAAAGGAATATCTTCACATAAAAACTACACAGAAGCATTCTGCGAAACTTTTTTCTGATCTGTGCATTCAAGTAACATAATTGAACCTTATTTTTGACTGAGTAGTTCTGAAACACTCTTTCTGTAGAAACTGCAAGCAGATATTCTGAGTGCTAAGAGGCCTATAGAGGAAAAAGGAACATCTTCAAATAAAAACTGCACAGAAGCATTCTGCGAAATTTCTTCCTAATCTGCGCATTCAACTAACAGAGTTGAACCTTTCCTTTGATTGAGGAGTTCTGAAACACTCTTTCTGTAGAAACTGTAAGTGGACATTCAGAGGGCTAAGAGGCCAATACAGGAAAAACCAATATCTTCAAATAAAAACTACACAGAACCATTCTGTGAAAGTTCTTTCTGCTCTGTGGATTCAACTAACAGAGTTGAACCTTACTTTTGATTGAGCACTTCTGAAACACTCTTTCTGTGGAAACTGCAAGTGGACATTCAGAGCGCTAAGAGGCCTATAGTGGTAAAAGGACTATCTTCAAATAAAAACTACACAGAAGCATTCTGTGAAACTTCTTTCTGATCTGTGCATTCAACTAACAGATTTGAAACTTACTTTTTATTGAGGAGTTCTGAAAAACTCCTTCTGTAGAAACTGCAAGTGGATATTCAGAGCGCAAACAGGCCTCTAGTAGAAAAAGGAATATCTTAAAATTAAAACTACACAGAAGCATTCTGCGAAAGTTCTTTCTACTCTGCGCATTGAACTAACAGAGTTGAAATTTTCCTTTGATGGAGGAGTTCTGAAACACTCTTTCTGTAGAAACTGGAAGTGGAGATTCAGAGGGCTAAGGGGCCAACAGAGGAATAAGGAATATCTTCAAATAAAAACTTCACAGAAGCATTCTGTGAAAATTCTTTCTGTTCTCTGCATTCAACTAACAGAGTTGAAGCTTACTTTTGATTGAACATTTCTGAAACACCCTTTCTGTAGAAACTGCAAGTTGACATTCCGAGCGCTAAGAGGACAATAGTGGAAAAAGGGATATCTTCAAATAAAAACAACACAGAAGCATTCTGTGAAACTTCTTTCTGTTCTGTGCATTCAACTAACAGAGTTGAAGCTTACTTTTGACTGATCAGTTCTGAAACAGTCTTTCTGTAGAAACTGCAAGTGGACATTCCGAGCGCTAAGGGGCCTATAGTGGAAAAAGGAATATCTCCAAATACAAACTACACAGTAGCATTCTGTGAAACTACTTTCTGTTCTGTGCATTCAAGTAACAGAGTAGAAGCTTACTTTTGATTGAGCAGGTCAGAAACTCTCTTTCTGTAGAAACTGCAAGTGGACATTCGGAGCGCTAAGGGGCCTATAGTGGAAAAAGGAATATCTCCAAATAAAAACTACACAGAAGCATTCTGTGAAACTACTTTCTGTTCTGTCCATTCAACTAACAGAGTTGAAGCTTACTTTTGATTGAGCAGTTCTGAAACACTCTTTCTGTAGAAACTGCCAGTGGACATTCTGAGCGCTAAGTGGCCTATAGTGGAAAAAGAGATATCTTCAAATAAAAAGTACACAGAAGCATTCTGTGAAACTACTTTCTCTTCTGTCCATTCAACTAAATGAGTTGAAGCTCACTTTTGATTGAGTAGTTTTGAAACACGCTTTCTGTAGAAACTGCAACTTGACATTCCGAGCGCTGAAGGGCCTATAGTGGAAAAAGGGATACCTTCAAATAAAAATTACACAGAAGCATTCTGTGAAACTTCTTTCTGTTCTGTGCATTCAGCTAACAGACTTGAAGCGTAGTTTGAGCAGTTCTGAAACACTCTTTCTGTAGAAACTGCAAGTTGACCTTCCGAGTGCTAAGGGGCCTATAGTGGAATAAGATATTTCTCCAAATAAAAACTACACAGTAGCATTCTGTGAAACTTACTTCTGTTCTGTGCATTCAACTTACAGAGTTGAAGCTTACTTTTGATTGAGCAGTTCTGAAACACTCTTTCCGTAGAAACTGCAAGTGGACATTCGGAGTGCTAAGGGGCCTATAGTGGAAAAAGGGATATCTTCAAATAAAAACTACACAGAAGCATTCTGTGAAACTACTTTCTCTTCTGTCCATTCAACTAACAGACTGGAAGCTTACTTTTGATGGAGCAGTTCTGAAACACCCCTTCTGTAGAAACAGCAAGTGGATATTTAGAGTGCTAAAGGGCCTATAGAGGAAAAAGGAATATCTCCAAATAAAAACTACACAGAAGCATTCTGTGAAACTTCTTTCTGTTCTGTGCATTCAACTAACAGAGTTGAAGCTTACTTTTGATTGAGCAGTTCTGAAACACTCTTTCTGTAGAAACTGCAAGTGGACATTCGGAGCGCTAACGGGCCTACAGTGGAAAAAGGAATATCATCAAATAAAAACTACACAGAAGCATTCTGTGAAACTACTTTTTGTTTTCCCAACTCAACTAACAGAGTTGAAGCTTACATTTGATTGAGCAGTTCTGCAACACTCTTTCTGTAGAAACTGCAAGTGGACAATCGGAGCGCTAAGGGGACTACAGTGGAAAAAGGGATATCTTCAAATAAAAACTACACAGAAGCATTCTATGAAACTTCCCTCTGTTCTGTGCAATCAACTAACAGAGTTGACGCTTACTATTGAATGAGCAGTTCTGAAACCATCTTTCTGTAGAAACTGCAAGTTGACATTGTGAGCGCTAAGGGGCCTATAGTGGAAAAAGGAATATCTCCAAATAAAAACTACACAGAAGCATTCTGTGAAACTTCCTTCTGTTCTGTGCATTGAACTAACAGAGTTGACACTCACTTTTGATTGAGCAGTTCTGAAACACTCTTTCTGTAGAAACTGCAAGTGGATATTCGGAGCGCTAAGAGGCCTCTAGTGGAAAAAGTAATATCTTCAAATTAAAACTACACAGAAGAATTCTGTGAAAGTTCGTTCTAATCTGCGCATTCAACTAACAGAATTGAACCTTTGCTTTGACTGAGGAGACCTGAAACGCTCTTTCTGTAGAACCTGCAATTTGACATTCAGAGTGCTAAGAGGCCTCTAGTGGAAAAAGGAATATCTTCAAATAAAAACTACACAGAAGCACTCTGTGAAACTTCTTTCAGATCTGTGCATTTAACTAACAGAGTTGAACTTCACTTTTGATTGAGGAGTTCTGAAACACTCTTTCTGTAGAAACTGGAGGTGGACATTCGGAGGGCTAAGAGGCCTATAGAGGAAAAAGGAATATCTTCAATAAAAACTACACAGAAGCATTCTGTGAAACTTCTTTCTGATCTGTGCATGTAACTTACAGAGTTGAAGCTTACATTTCATTGAGCAGTTCTGAAACACTCTTTCTGTTGAAACTGCAAGTTGACATTCCGAGCGCTAAGGAGCCTATAGTGGAAAAACTTATATCTCCAAATAAAAACTACACAGAAGCATTCTGTGAAAATTTTCTGTTCTGTGCATTCCACTAACAGAGTTGAAGCTTACTTTCTATAGAGCAGTTCTGAAACACTCTTTCTGTGGAAACTGCAAGTGGACAGTCCGAGCGTTAATAGGCCTCTAGGGGAAAAAGGAGTAACTTCAAATAAAAATTAACCAGAAGCATTCTGTGAAAATACTTTCTGATCTGTGCATTCAACTATCAGAGTTGAACCTTACTTTTGAATGAGGAGTTCTGAAACACTCTGAAGAAACTGCAAGTGGACATTAGGAGCGCTAAGAGGCCACTAGTGGAAAAAGGAACATCTTCAAATAAAAACTGCACAGAAGCATTCTGCGAAATTTCTTCCTAATCTGCGCATTCAACTAACAGAGTTGAACCTTTCCTTTGATTGAGGAGTTCTGAAACACTCTTTCTGTAGAAACTGTAAGTGGACATTCAGAGGGCTAAGAGGCCAATACAGGAAAAACAATATCTTCAAATAAAAACTACACAGAACCATTCTGTGAAAGTTCTTTCTGCTCTGTGGATTCAACTAACAGAGTTGAAACTTACTTTTGATTGAGCACTTCTGAAACACTCTTTCTGTGGAAACTGCAAGTGGACATTCAGAGCGCTAAGAGGCCTATAGTGGTAAAAGGACTATCTTCAAATAAAAACTACACAGAAGCATTCTGTGAAACTTCTTTCTGATCTGTGCATTCAACTAACAGATTTGAAACTTACTTTTTATTGAGGAGTTCTGAAAAACTCCTTCTGTAGAAACTGCAAGTGGATATTCAGAGCGCAAACAGGCCTCTAGTAGAAAAAGGAATATCTTCAAATTAAAACTACACAGAAGCATTCTGCGAAAGTTCTTTCTACTCTGCGCATTGAACTAACAGAGTTGAACTTTTCCTTTGATGGAGGAGTTCTGGAACACTCTTTCTGTAGAAACTGGAAGTGGAGATTCAGAGGGCTAAGGGGCCAACAGAGGAAAAAGGAATATCTTCAAATAAAAACTTCACAGAAGCATTCTGTGAAAATTCTTTCAGTTCTCTGCATTCAACTAACAGAGTTGAAGCTTACTTTTGATTGAACATTTCTGAAACACCCTTTCTGTAGAAACTGCAAGTTGACATTCCGAGCGCTAAGAGGACAATAGTGGAAAAAGGGATATCTTCAAATAAAAACAACACAGAAGCATTCTGTGAAACTTCTTTCTGTTCTGTGCATTCAACTAACAGAGTTGAAGCTTACTTTTGACTGATCAGTTCTGAAACAGTCTTTCTGTAGAAACTGCAAGTGGACATTCGGAGCGCTAAGGGTCCTATAGTGGAAAAAGGAATATCTTCAAATAAAAACTTCACAGAAGCATTCTGTGAAACTTCTTTCTGTTCTGTGCATTCAACTAACAGAGTTGAAGCTTACTTTTGACTGAGCAGTTCTGAAACACTCTTTCTGTAGAAACTGCAAGTGGACATTCGGAGCGCTAAGGGGCCTGTAGTGGAAAAAGGAATATCTTCAAATAAAAACTACACAGAAGCATTCTGTGAAACTTCTTTCTGTTCTGTGCATTCAACTAACAGAGTTGAAGCTTACTTTTGATTGAGCAGTTCTGAAACACCCTTTCTGTAGAAACTGCAAGTTGACATTCCGAGCGCTAAGGGGCCTATAGTGGAAAAAGGAATATCTGCAAATACAAACTACACAGTAGCATTCTGTGAAACTACTTTCTGTTCTGTGCATTCAAGTAGCAGAGTAGAAGCTTACTTTTGATTGAGCAGTTCAGAAACTCTCTTTCTGTAGAAACTGCAAGTGGACATCGGAGCGCTAAGGGCTATAGTGGAAAAAGGAATATCTCAAATAAAAACTACACAGAAGCATTCTGTGAAACTACTTTCTGTTCTGTCCATTCAACTAACAGAGTTGAAGCTTACTTTTGATTGAGCAGTTCTGAAACACCCTTTCTGTAGAAACTCCAAGTGGACATTCAGAGTCCTGAGACCCATAGTGGAAAAAGAAATATCTCCAAATAAAAACTACACAGAAGCATTCTGTGAAACTTCCTTTAGTTCTGTCTATTCAACTAACAGAGTTGAAGCTTACTTTTGATTGAGCAGTTCTGAAACACTCTTTCTGTAGAAACTGCCAGTGGACATTCGGAGCGCTAAGGGGCCTAGAGTGGAAAAAGAATATCTTCAAATACAAACTACACAGAAGCATTCTGTGAAACTTCTTTTAGTTCTGTCTCTTCAACTAACAGAGTTGAAGCTTACTTTTGATAGAGCAGTTCTGAAACACTCTTTCTGTAGAAACTGCAAGTTGACATTCCGAGCGCTAAGTGGCCTATAGTGGAAAAAGATATATCTTCAAATAAAAACTACACAGAAGCATTCTGTGAAACTACTTTCTCTTCTGTCCATTCAACTAAATGAGTTGAAGCTCACTTTTGATTGAGTAGTTTTGAAACACGCTTTCTGTAGAAACTGCAACTTGACATTCCGAGCGCTGAAGGGCCTATAGTGGAAAAAGGGATACCTTCAAATAAAAATTACACAGAAGCATTCTGTGAAACTTCTTTCTGTTCTGTGCATTCAGCTAACAGACTTGAAGCGTAATTTGATTGAGCAGTTCTGAAACACTCTTTCTGTAGAAACTGCAAGTTGACCTTCCGAGTGCTAAGGGGCCTATAGTGGAAGAAGATATTTCTCCAAATAAAAACTACACAGTAGCATTCTGTGAAACTTACTTCTGTTCTGTGCATTCAACTTACAGAGTTGAAGCTTACTTTTGATTGAGCAGTTCTGAAACACTCTTTCCATAGAAACTGCAAGTGGACATTCGGAGTGCTAAGGGGCCTATAGTGGAAAAAGGGATATCTTCCAATAAAAACTACACAGAAGCATTCTGTGAAACTACTTTCTCTTCTGTCCATTCAACTAACAGACTGGAAGCTTACTTTTGATGGAGCAGTTCTGAAACACCCCTTCTGTAGAAACAGCAAGTGGATATTTAGAGTGCTAAAGGGCCTATAGAGGAAAAAGGAATATCTCCAAATAAAAACTACACAGAAGCATTCTGTGAAACTTCCTTCTGTTCTGTGCATTGAACTAACAGTGTTGACACTCACTTTTGATTGAGCAGTTCTGAAACACTCTTTACGTAGAAACTTCAAGTTGACATTCCGAGCGCTAAAGAGCCTGTAGTGGAAAAAGGGTTATCTTCAAATAAAAACTACACAGAAGCATTCTGTGAAACTCCTTTCTGTTCTGTGCATTCAACTAACAGAGTTGAAGCTTACATTTGATTGAGCAGTTCTGAAACACTCTTTCTGTAGGAACTGCAAGTGGACACACAGAGCGCTAAGAGACCCATAGAGGAAAAAGGAATATCACGAAATAAAAACTACACAGAAGCATTCTGTGAAACTTCTTTCTGTTCTGTGCATCCAACTAACACATTTGAAGCTTACTTTTGATTGAGCAGTTCTGAAACACTCTTTCTGTAGAAACTGCAAGTGGACATTCTGAACGCTAATGGGCATAGAAGGGAAAAAGAAATATCTTCAAATAAAATCTACACAGAAGCATTCTGTGATAATTCTTTCTGTTCTGTCCATTCAACTAACAGAGTTGAAGCTTACTTTTTATTGAGCAGTTCTGAAACACTCTTTCTGTAGAAACTGCAAGTTGACATTCCGAGCGCTAAAGGGCCTATAGTGGAAAAAGGGGTATCTTCAAATAAAAACTAAACAGAAGCATTCTGTGAAAATTCTTTCTGTTCTGTGCATTCAGCTAACAGAGTTGAAGCTTACTTTTGATTGAGCAGTTCTGAAACACCCTTTCTGTAGAAACTGCAAGTGGACATTCGGAGCGATAATGAGTCTATAGTGGAAAAAGTAATATCCCCAAATAAAAACTACACAGAAGTATTCTGTGACACTTCTTCCTGTTCTGTGCATTCAACGAACAGAGTTTAAGCTTACTTTTCATTGAGCAGTTCTGAAACACTCTTTCTGTAGAAACTGCAAGTGGGCATTCGGAGCGCTAAGGGGATATTAGTGGAAAAAGGAATATCTTCACATGAAAAATAAACAGAAGCATTCTGTGAAAATTCTTTCTGTTCTGTCCATGCAATTAACAGAGTTGAAGCTTCCTTTGATTGAGCAGTTCTGAAACACTCTATCTGCAGAGACTGCAAGTTAACTTTCCGAGCGCTAAAGGGCCTATTGTGCAAAAACGGATATCTTCAAATAAATACTACACGGAAGGATTCTGTGAAACTACTTCCAGTTCTGTGCATTCAACTAACAGAGATGAAGCTTAATTTTGATTGAGCAGTTCTGAAACACTCTTTCTGTAGAAACTGCAAGTGGACATTCCGAACGCTAAGAGGCCTCTAGTGGAAAAAGGGATATCTTCAATTAAAAACTACACAGAAGCATTCTGTGAAACTTCTTTCATTCTATGCATTCCACTAACAGAGTTGAAGATTGCTTTTGATTGAGCAGTTCTGAAACACTCTTTCTGTGGAAACTGCAAGTGGATATTCTGAGCGCTAAGGGACCTATGGTGGAAAAAGAAATATCTTCAAATAAAATCTACACAGAAGCACTCTGTGAAACTTATTTCTCTTCTGTCCATTCAACTAACAGGGTTGAAGCTTACTTTTGATTTAGCAGTTCTGAAACACTCTTTCTGTAGAAACTGAAAGTTGACATTCCGAGCGCTAATGGGCCTATGGTGGAAAAAGGTTTATCTTCAAATAAACACTACACAGAAGCTTTCTGTGAAACTTCATTCTATTCTGCGCATTCAACTAACAGAGTTGAAGCTTACTTTTTATTGCGCCATTCTGAAAAACTCTTTATATAGAAACTGCAAGTTGACTTTCCGAGCGTTAATTTGCCTATAGTGGAAAAAAGGATATCTTCAAATGAAAACTACACAGAAGCATTCTGTGAAACTTCTTTCTGTTCTGTGCATTTAACTAACAGAGTTGAAGCTTACTTTTGATTGAGCAGTACTGAAACACTCTTTCTGTAGAAACTACAAGTGGACATTTTGAAAGATAAGGGGCCTATACTGGAAAAAGAAATTTCTTCAAATAAAAACTACACAGAAGCATTCTGTGAAACTTCCTTCTGTTCTGTCCATTCAACTAACAGAGTTGAAGCTTGCTTTTCGTTGAGCAGTTCTGAAACACTCTTTCTGTAGAAACTGCAACTTGACATTCCTAGTGCTAAGCGGCCTATAGTGGAAAAAGGAATATCTCCAAATAAAAACTACACCGAAGCATTCTGTGAAACTTATTTCTCTTCTGTCCATTCAACTAACAGAGTTGAAGCTTACTTTTGATTGAGCAGTTCTGAAACACTCTTTCTGTAGAAACTGCAAGTGGATATTCTGAGCGATAATGCGCCTATACTGTCAAAGGGAGTATCTTCAAATGAAAACTAAACATAAGGATTCTGTGAAACTTCTTTCGGTTCTTGGCATTGAACTAACAGAGTTAAAGCTTACTTTTGATTGAGCAGTTCTGAAACACTCTTTCTGTAGAAACTGCAAGGGGACAACCTGAACGCTAAGGGGCCTATATTGGAAAAAGGAATATCTTCAAATAAAAACTACACAGAAGTATTCTGTGAAACTTCTTTCTGTTCTGTCCATTCAACTAACAGAGTTGAAGCTTACTTTTTATTGAGCAGTTCTGAAACTCTCTTTCTGTGCAAACTGCAAGTTGACAATCCGAGCGCTAAGGGGCCGATAGTGGAAAAACAAATATCTCCAAATAAAAACTACACAGAAGCATTCTGTGAAACTTCTTTCTGTTCTGTACTTTCAACTAACAGAGTTGAAGCTTACTTTGATTGAGCAGTACTGAAACACTCTTTCTGTAGAAACTGCAAGTGGACATTCGGAGCGCTCAGGGGCCTATAGTGGGAAAAGGAATATCTTCAAATAAAAACTACACAGAAGCATTCTGTGAAACTCCTTTCTGTTCTGTCCATTCAGCTGACTGAGTTGAACCTTACTTTTGATTCAGCAGTTCTGATACACTCTTTCTGTAGAAACTGGAAGTGGACATTTTGAAAGCTAAGGGGCCTATAGTGGAAAAAGGAATATCTTAAAATAAAACTACACAGAAGCTTTCTGTGAAACTTCTTTCTGTTCTGTCCATTCAACTAAAAGAGTTGAAGCTTACTTTTGATTGAGCAGTTCTGAAACACTCTTTCTGTAGAAACTGCAAGTTGACATTCCGAGCGCTAAAGGGCCTATAGTGGAAAAAGGTATATCTTCAAATAAAAATTACACAGAAGGATTCTGTGAAACTTCTTTCTGTTCTGTGAATTCAACTAACAGAGTTGAAGCTTACTTTTGATTGAGCAGTTCTGAAACACTCTTTCTGTAGAAACTGCAAGTGGGCATGCTGAACGCTAAGGGGCCTATACTGGAAAGAGAATATCTTCAAATAAAAACTACACAGAAGCATTCTGTGAAACTTCTTTCTGTTCTGCCATTCAACTAAGTGAGTTGAAGTTTACTTTTGATTGAGCAGTTCTGAAACACTCTTTCTGTAGAAACTGCAAGTTGACATTCCGAGCGCTAAAGGCCAGTAGTGGAAAAAGGGATATCTTCAAATAAAAACTACACAGAAGCATTCTGTGAAACTTCTTTCTGTTCTGTGCATTCAGCTAACAGAGCTGAAGCTTACTTTTGATTAAGCAGTTCTGAAACACTCTTTCTGTAGAAACAGCAAGTGGACATTCTGAGCGTTAGTGGGCCTATAAGGGAAAAAGAAATATCTCCAAATAAAAACTACACAGAAGTGTTCTGTGAAACTCCTTTCTCTTCTGTCCATTCAACTAACAGAGTTGAAGCTTACTTGTTTTTTTGTTTTTTTTTTGTTTTGTTTTGTTTTTTTTTATTATACTTTAGGGTTTTAGGGTACATGTGCACAATGTGCAGGTTTGTTACATATGTATCCATGTGCCATGTTGATTTCCTGCACCCATTAACTCGTCATTTAGCATTAGGTGTATCTCCTAATGCTGTCCCTCCCCCTCCCCCTCCCCACAACAGTCCCCGGAGTGTGATGTTCCCCTTCCTGTGTCCATGAGTTCTCATTGTTCAATTCCCACCTATGAGTGAGAACATGCGGTGTTTGGTTTTTTGTCCTTGCGATAGTTTACTGAGAATGATGTTTTCCAGTTTCATCCATGTCCCTACAAAGGACACGAACTCATCATTTTTTATGGCTGCATAGTATTCCATGGTGTATATGTGCCAAATTTCAAACACCAAAAGCAATGGCAACAAAAGCCAAAATCGACAAATGGGATCTCATTAAACTAAAGAACTTCTGCACAGCAAAAGAAACTATCATCAGAATTAACAGGCAACCTACAGAATGGGAGAAAATTTTTGCAACCTACTCATATGACAAAGGGCTAATATCCAGAATCTATAATGAACTCAAAGAAATTTACAAGAAAAAAGCAAACAACCCCATCAAAATTGGGCAGAGGACATGAACAGACACTTCTCAAAAGAAGACATTTATGCAGCCAGAAAACACATGAAGAAATGCTCATCATCACTGGCCATCAGAGAAATGCAAATCAAAACCACAGTGAGATACCATCTCACACCAGTTAGAATGGCCATCATTAAAAATCAGGAAACAACAGGTGCTGGAGAGGATTTGGAGAAATAGGAACACTTTTACACTGTTGGTGGGACTGTAAACTAGTTCAACAATTGTGGAAGTCAGTGTGGCGATTCCTCAGGGATCTTGAACTAGAAATACCATTTGACTCAGCCATCCCATTACTGGGTATATACCCAAAGGACAATAAATCATGCTGCTATAAAGACACATGAACACGTATGTTTATTGCGGCACTATTCACAATAGCAAAGAGTTGGAACCAACCCAAATGTCCAACAACGAAGCTTACTTGTGATTGAGCAGTTCTGAAACAATCTTTCTGTAGAAACTGCAAGTGGACATTCTTAACCCTAAGGGGCCTATAGTGGAAAAAGTAATATCTTCATATAAATACTACACAGAAGCATTCTGTGAAACTTCTTTCTGTTCTGTGCATTCAACTAACAGAGTGGTAGCTTACTTTTGATTGAGCAGTTCTGAAACACTCTTTCTGTAGAAACTGCCAGTTGACATTCGGAGCACTAAGGGGCCTATAGGGGAAAAAGAATTATCTCAATTAAAAACTACACAGAAGCGTTCTGTCAAATTTCTTTCGGTTCTGTGCATTCAACTAACAGAGATGAAGGTTGCTTTAGATTGAGCACTTCTGAAACACACTTTCCGTAGAAACTGCAAGTGGACATTCTTAACGCTAAGGGGCCTATAGTGGAAAAAGAAGTATCTTCCAATAAAAACTACACGGAAGCATTCTGTGAAACTTCTTTCTGTTCTGTGCATTCAACTAACAGAGTTGAAGCTTACTTTGAGCAGTTTTGAAACACTCTTTTGGTAGAAACTGCAAGTGGACACACTTAAGTTTAAGGGGCCTATAGTGGAAAAAGGAATATCTTCATCTGAAATCTACACAGAATCATTCTGTGAAACTTCTTTCAGTTCTGTCCATTCAACTAACAGAGTTGAAGCTTACTTTTTACTGAGCAGTTCTGAAACTCTCTTTCTGTAGAAACTGCAATTTGACATTCGGAGAACTAAGGGGCCTATAGTGGAAAAAGTAATATCTCCAATTAAAAACTACACAGAAGCATTCTGTGAAACTTCTTTCTGTTCTGTCCATTCAACTAACAGAGTTGAAGCTTACATTTTATTGAGCAGTTCTGAAATACTCTTTCTGTAGAAACTGCAAGTGGACATTCGGAGCGCTAAGGGGCCTATCGCGGAAAAAGGAATATCTTCAAATAAAAACTACACAGAAGCCTTCTGTGAAACTTCTTTCTGTTCTGTGTATTCAACTAACAGAGTGGAGGCCTACTTTTGATTGGCTATTTCTGAAACACTCTTTACGTAGAAACTGCAAGTTGACATTCCGAGCACTAAGGGCACTAGAGTGGAAAAAGTAATATATTCAAATAAATACTACACAGAAGCATTCTGTGAAACTTCTTTCTGTTCTGTGCATTCAACTAACAAAGTTGAAGCTTACTTTTGATTGAGCACTTCTGAAACACTCTTTATGAAGAATCTGCAGGTGGAAATTCTTAACGCTAAGGGGCCAATAGGGGAAAAAGGTATATCTTCAAATGAAAACTACACAGAAGCATTCGGTGAAACTTCTTCCTCTTCTGTGCACTCAGCTAACAGAGTTGAACTTACTTTTGAGTGACCAGTTCTGAAACACTCTTTCTGTAGGAACTGCAAGTTGACATTCGGAGCACTAAGTGTCCTATAGTGGAAAAAGGAATATACTCAAATAAAAACTACACAGAAGCATTCTGTGAAACTTCTTTCTGTTCTCTCCATAGAACTAAGAGAGTTGAAGCTTACTTTTGATTGAGCACTTCTGAAACACCCTTTCTGTAGAAACTGCAAGTGGATATTTGGAGCACTAATGGTACTATTGCGGAAAAAGGAATATCTCCAAATAAAAACTACACAAAAGAATTCTGTGAAACTTCTTTCTGCTCTATGCATTCAACTAACATAGTTGAAGGTTACTTTTGATTGTGCAGTTCTGAAATACTCTTTCTGTAGAAACTGCAAGTGGACATTCTTAACGCTAAGGGGCCTAGAGTGGAAAAAGGAATATCTTCAAATAAAATCTACACAGAATCATTCTGTGAAACTTCTTTCAGTTCTGTTCATTCAAATAACAGTGTTGATGGTTACTTTTTATTGAGCAGTTCTGTTACACTCTTTCTGTAGAAACTGCAAGTTGACATTCGGAGAACTAAGGGGCCTATAGTGGAAAAAGTAATATCTCCAATTAAAAACTACACAGAAGCATTCTGTGAAACTTCTTTCTGTTCTGTTCATTCAACTAACAGAGTTGAAGCTTACTTTTGATTGTGTAGTTCTCAAACACTCTTTATGTAGAAATTGGAAGCTGACATTCCAAGCGCTAAGTGTCCTATAGTGGAAAAAGGAATATATTCAAATAAAAACTACACATAAGCATTCTGTGAAACATCTTGTTGTTCTTTGCATTCAACTAAGAGAGTTGAAGCATACTTTAGATACAGCAGTTCTGAAACACCCTTTATGTAGAAACTGCAAGTAGACAATCTTAACACTAAGGGGCCAATAGAGGAGAAACGGATGTCTTCTAATAAAAACAACACAGAAGCATTCTGTGAAACTTCTTCCTGTTCTGTGCATTCAACTAACAGAGTTGAAGCTTACTTTTGATTGAGCAGTTCTGAAACACTCTTTATGTAGAAACTGCAAGTTGACATTCCGAGCGCTAATGGTCCTATTGTGGAAAAAGGAATATCTCCAAATAAAAACTACACAGAAGCATTCTGTGAAACTTCTTTCTGTTCTGTGAATTCAACTAACAGAGTTGAAGCTTTCTTTTGATTGAGCAGTTCTGAAACACTCTGTAGAAACTGCAAGTGGGCATTCTTATCGCTAAGGGGCCTAGAGTGGAAAAAGGAATATCTTCAAATAAAATCTACACAGAATCATTCTGTGAAACTTCTTTCAGTTCTGTTCATTCAAATAACAGTGTTGATGGTTACTTTTTATTGAGCAGTTCTGTTACACTCTTACTGTAGAAACTGCAAGTTGACATTCGGAGAACTAAGGGGCCTATAGTGGAAAAAGGAATATCTCCAATTAAAAACTACACAGAAGAATTCTGTGAAACTTCTTTCTGTTCTGTGCATTCAACTAACAGAGTTGAAGTACACTTTCGATTGAGCAGTTCTGAAATACTCTTTCTGTAGAGACTGCAAGTGGACACTTAACGCTAAGTGTCCTATAGTGGAAAAAGGAATATCTTCAAATAAAAACAACACAGAACTATTCTGTGAAATTATTTCTGTTCATTGCATTCAACTAACAGAGTGGAAGCTTACCTTTGATTGAGTAGTTCTGAAACACTATGTAGAAACTGCAAGTTGACATTCCGTACGCTAAGTTTCCTAGTGTGGAAAAAGGAATGTATTCAAATAAAAACTACACAGAAGCATTCTGTGAAACTTCTTTCTGTTCTGTGCATTCAACTAACAGAGTAGAAGCTTACTTTTGATTGAGCAGTTCTGAAACAGTCTTTCTGTAAAAACTGCAAGTGGACATACTTAACGCTAAGGGGCCAATACTGGAAAAAGGGATATCTTCAAATAAAACTACACAGAAGCATTCTGTGAAACTTTTTCCTGTTCTATTCATTCAACTAACAGAGTTGAAGCTTACTTTGGATTCAGCAGTTCTGAAACACTCTTTCTGTAGAAACTGAAATTTGATCTTCCGAACGCTAATGGTCCTATTGTGGGAAAAGGACTATCTCCAAATAAAAACTACACAGAAGCATTCTGTGAAACTTCTTCCTGTTCTGTTCATTCAGCTAACAGATTTGAAGCTTACTTTTCATTGAGCAGTTCTGAAATACTCTTTCTGTACAAACTGCAAGTGGACAATCTTAACGCTAAAGGTCCTATAGTGGAAAAAGGACTATCTTCAAATAAAAACTACAAAGAAGCATTCTGTGAAACTTCTTTCTGTTCTGTGCATTTAACTGAGTGGAAACTTACTTTTGATTTAGTAGTTGTGAAACACTCTTTATGTAGAAACTGCAAGTTGACATTCTGAGCGCTAAGTCTCCTAGAGTGGAAGAAGGAGTATATTCAAATAAAAACTACACAGAAGCATTCTGTGAAACTTCTTTCTTTTCTGTGCATTCAACTAACAGAGTTGAAGCTTACTTTTGATTGAGCAGTTCTGAAATACTCTTTATGAAGAAACTGCAAGTGGACATTCTTAACGCTAAGGGGCCAATAGTGGAAAAAGGGATATCTTCAAATAAAAACTACACAGAAGCATTCTGTGAAACTTCTTTCTGTTCTGTGCATTCAACTAACAGAGTTGAAGCTTACTTTTGATTGAGCCGTTCTGAAACACGCTTTCTGTAGAAACTGCAAGTGCACATTCTTAACGCTAAGGGGCCTAGAGTGGAAAAAGGAATATCTTCAACTATAAACTACAAAGAGGCATTCTTTGAAACTTCTTTCTGTTCTGTGCATTCAACTAACAGATTTGAAGGTCACTTTTTATTGAGCAGTTCTGAAACACTCTTTCTGTAGAAACTGCAAGTTGACATTCGGAGAACTAAGGGGCCTATAGTGGAAAAAGAATTATCTCCAATTAAAAACTACACAGAAGCATTCTGTGAAACTTCTTCCTGTTCTGTGCATTCAACTAACAGAGTTGAAGCACACTTTTCATTGAGCAGTTCTGAAATACTCTTTCTGTGGAAACTGCAAGTGGACATTCTTAACGCTAAGGGTCCTATAGTGGAAAAAGGAATATCTTCAAATAAAAACTACACAGAAGCATTCTGTCAAACTTCTTTCCGTTCTGTGCATTCAACTAACAGAGTGGAAGCTTACTTTTGATTTAGTAGTTCTGAATCACTCTATGTAGAAACTGCAAGTTGACATTCCGGGCGCTAAGTCTCCTAGAGTGGAAAAAGGAATATATTCAAATAAAAACTACACAGAAGCATTCTGTGAAACTTCTTTCTGTTCTGTGCATTCAACTGACAGATTTGAAGCTTACTTTTGATTGAGCAGTTCTGAAACATTCTTTCTGTAGAAACTGCAAGTGCACAAACTTAAGGCTAAGCGGCCAAGAGTGGAAAAAGGAATATCTTCAAATAAATCTCCAAAGAAGCATTCTTTGAAACTTCTTTCTGTTCTGTGCATTCAACTAAAAGAGTTGAAGCTTACTTTTGATTGAGCAGTTCTGAAACACTCTTTCTGTAGAAACTACAAGTGGACATCCGTAACGCTAAGGGGCCTGTAGTGGAAAAAGGAATATCTTCATATAAAAACTACACAGAAGCATTCTGTGAAACTTCTTTCTGTTCTGTGCATTCAACTAACAGAGTTGAAGCTTTCTTTTGATTGAGCAGTTCTGAAACACTCTCTCTGTAGAAACTGCTAGTGGACATTCTTAACGCTAAGGGGCCAAGAGTGGAAAAAGGAATATCTTCAAATAAAATCTACAGAGAATCATTCTGTGAAACTTCTTTCAGTTCTGTCCACTCAACTAACAGAGTTGAAAGTTACTTTTTATTGAGCAGTTCTGAAACACTCTTTCTGTAGAAACTGCAAGTTGACATTGGGAGAACAAAAGGGCCTATAGTGGAAAAAGTAATATCTCCAATTAAAAACTACACAGAAGCATTCTGTGAAACTTCTTTCTGTTCTGTGCATTCAACTAACAAAGTTGAAGCTTACTTTTGACTGAGCAGTTCTGAAACACTCTTCATGAAGAAACTGCAAGTGGACATTCTTAACGCTAAGTGGCCAATAGTGGAAAAAAGGATATCTTCAAATAAAAACTACACAGAAGCATTCTGTGAAATTTCTTCCTCTGCTGTTCATTCAACTAACAGAGTGGAAGCTAACTTTTGATTTAGTAGTTCTGAAACACTGTTTACGTAGAAATTTCAAGTTGACATTCCGAGCGCTAAGGGTCCTAGGGGGGAACAAGTTATATATTCAAATAAAAACTACACAGAAGCATTCTGTGAAACTTCTTTCTGTTCCGTGCATTCAACTAACAAAGGTGAAGCTTACTTTTGATTTAGCAGTTCTGAAACACATTTTATGAAGAAACTGCAAGTGGACATTCTTAACGCTAAGGGGCCAATAGTGGAAAAAGGGATACCTTCAAATGAAAACTACACAGAAGCATTCTGTGAAACTTCTTCCTCTTCTGTTCATTCAACTAACAGAGTAGAAGCTTACTTTTGATTGAGCAGTTCTGAAACACTCTTTATGAAGAAACTGCAAGTGGACATTCTTAACCCTAAGGGGCCAATAGTGGAAAAAGGGATATCTTCAAATAAAACCACACAGAAGCTTTCTGTGAAACTTCTTCCTCTTCTGTTCATTCAACTAACAGAGTTGAAGCTTACTTTTGATTTAATATTTCTGAAACACTCTATGTAGAAACTGCAAGTTGACATTCCTAGCGCTAAGTCTCCTAGAGTGGGAAAAGGAATATATTCAAATAAAAACTACACAGAAGCATTCTGTGAAACTTCTTTCTGTTCTGTGCATTCAACTAACAGAGTTGAAGGTTACTTTTGATTGAGCAGTTCTGAAACACTCTTTCTGTAGAAACTGCAAGTGCACAATCTTAACGCTAAACGGCCTGTAGTGGATTAAGGAATATCTTCAAATAAAAACTACAAAGAAGCATTCTTTGAAACTTCTTTCTGTTCTGTGCATTCAACTAAAAGAGTTGAAGCTTACTTTTGATTGAGCAGTTCTGAAACACTCTTTCTGTAGAAACTGCAAGTGGACATCCCTAACGCTAAGGGGCCTATAGTGGAAAAAGGAATATCTTCATATAAAAACTACACAGAAGCATTCTGTGAAACTTCTTTCTGTTCTGTGCATTCAACTAACATAGTTGAAGCTTACTTTTGATTGAGCAGTTCTGAAACACTCTTTATGTAGAAACTGCAAGTTGACATTCCGAGCGCTAAGTCTCCTAGAGTGGAAAAAGAAATATATTCAAATAAAAACTACACAGAAGCATTCTGTGAAACTTCTTTCTGTTCTGTGCATTCAACTAACAGAGCTGAAGTTTACTTTTGATTGAGCAGTTCTGAAACACTCTTTCTGTAGAAACTGCAAGTGGACAATTTTAAGGCTAAGGGGAAAATAGTGGAAAAAAGAATATCTTCAAATAAAAATTACACAGAAGTATTCTGTGAAACCTCTTTCTGTTCTGTGCATTCAACTAACAGAGTGGAAGCTTACTTTTGATTGAGTAGTTCTGAAGCACTCTTCATGCAGTAACTGCAAGTTGACATTCCGAGCGCTAATTCTCCTATAGTGGAAAAAGAAATATATTCAAATAAAAACTACACAGAAGCATTCTGTGAAACTTCTTTCTGTTCTGTGCATTCAACTAACAGATTTGAAACTTACTTTTGATTGAGCAGTTCTGAAACACTCTCTCTGTAGAAACTGCAAGTGCACATTCTTAACGCTAAGGGGCCTATAGTGGAAAAAGAATATCTACAAATAAAAACTACAAAGAAGCATGCTTTGAAACTCCTTTCTGTTCTGTGCATTCAACTAATAGAGTTTAAGCTTACTTTTGATTGAGCAGTTCTGAAACACTCTTTCTGTAGAAACTGCAAGTGAACATTCCGATCTCTAATGGTCCTATTGTGGAAAAAGCAATATATTCAAATAAAAACTACACAGAAGCATTCTGTGAAACTTCATTCTGTTCTGTTCATTCAGCTAACGAGTTGAAGCTTACTTTTGATTGAGCAGTTCTGAAACACGCTTTCTGTAGAGACTGCAAGTGGACATTCCTAAGGCTAAGGGGCCTATTGTGGAAAAAGGGATATCTTCAAATAAAAACTACACAGAAGCATTCTGTGAAACTCCTTTCTGTTCTGTGCATTCAACTAACGGAGTGGAATCTTTCTTTTGATTGAGTAGTTCTGAAACACTCTTTATGTAGAAACTGCATGTTGACATTCGGAGCGCTAAGGGTCCTAGAGCGGAAAAAGGAATATATTCAAATAAAAACTACACAGAAGCATTCTGTGAAACTTCTTTCTGTTCTGTGCATTCACCTAACAAAGTTGAAGCTTACTATTGATTGAGCAGTTCTGAAACACTCTTTATGAAGAAACTGCAAGTGGATATTCTTAACGCTAAGGGGCCATGAGTGGAAAAAGGATATCTTCAAATAAAATCTACACAGAAGCATTCTGTGAAATTTCTTTCTGTTCTGTGCATTCAGCTAACGGAGTTGAAGCTTACTTTTCATTGAGCAGTTCTGAAATACTCTTTCTGTAGGAACTGCAAGTGGACAATCTTAACGCTAAGGGTTCTGCAGTGGAAAAAGGAATATCTTCAAATAAAAACCACACAGAAACATTCTGTGAAACTTCTTTCTGTCCTGTGCATTCAGCTAACAGAGTGGAAGCTTACTTCTGATTTAGTAGTACTGAGACAATTTATGTAGAAACTGCAAGTTGATATTCCGAGCGCTAAGTGTCCTGGAGTGGAAAAAGGAATGTATTCAAATAAAAACTACACAGAAGCATTCTGTGAAACTTCTTTCTGTTCTCTGCATTCAACTAACAAAGTTGAAGCTTACTTTTATTGAGCAGTTCTGAAACGCTCTTTCTGTAGAAACTGCAAGTGGACATCCTTAACGCTAAGGGGCCTATAGTGGATAAAGTAATATCTCCAATTAAAAACTACACAGAAGCATTCTGTGAAACTTCTTTCTGTTCTGTGCATTCAACTAACAGAGTTGAAGCACAATTTTGATTGAGCTGTTTTGAAATATTCTTTCTGTAGAAACTGCAATGGACAATTTTAACGCTAAGGGTCCTATAGTGGAAAAAGGAATATCTTCAAATAAAAACTACACAGAACTATTCTGTGAAACTACTTTCTGTTCTGTGCATTCAACTAACAGAGTGGAAGCTTACTTTTGATTGAGTAATTCTGAAACACTCTTTATGTAGAAACTACAAGTTGACATTCCGAGCGCTAAGTGTCCTAGAGTGGAAAAAGGAATTTATTCAAATAACTACACAAAAGCATTCTGTGAAACTTTTTTCGGTTCTTTGCATTAAACTAACAAAGTTGAAGCTTAGTTTTGATTGAGCAGTTCTGAAACACGCTTTATGAAGAAACTGCAAGTGGACATTCTTAACGCCAATAGTGGAAAAAGGGATATCTTCAAATAAAAACTACACAGAAGCATTCTGTGAAACTTCTTCCTCTTCTGTTCATTCAACTAACAGAGTGGAAGCTTACTTCTTATTTAGTAGTTCTGAAACACTCTTTATATAAAAACTGCAAGTTGACATCCCGAACGCTAAGGGTCCTAGTGTGGAAAAAGTTATATATTCAAATAAAAACTACACAGGAGCATTCTGTGGAACTTCTTTCTGTTCTTTGTATTCAACTAACAAAGTTGAAGCTTACTTTTGACTGAGCAGGTCTAAAACACTCTTTATGAAGAAACTGCAAGTGGACATTCTTAACGCTAAGGGGCCAATAGTGGAAAAAGGGCTATCTTCAAATAAAAACCACACAGAAGCTTTCTGTGAAACTTCTTCCTGTTCTGTTCATTCAACTAACAGAGTTGAAGCTTACTTTTGATTGAGCAGTTCTGAAACACTCTTTCTGTAGAAACTGCAAGTTGACATTCCGAGCGCTAATGGTCCAATTGTGGAAAAAGGAATATATTCAAATAAAAACTACACAGAAGCATTCTGTGAAACTTCTTTCTGTTCTGTACATTCAGCTAACAGAGTTGAAGCTTCATTTTCATTGAGCAGTTCTGAAATACTATTTCTGTAGGAACTGCAAGTGGACTTTCTTAACGCTAAGGGTCCTATAGTGGAAAAAGGGATGTCTTCAAATAAAAACTACACAGGAGCATTCTGTCAAACTTCTTTCTGTTCTCTGCATTCAACTAACAGAGTGGAAGCACACTTTCGATTGAGCAGTTCTGAGACTCTCTTTCTGTAGAAACTGCAAGTGGACATTCTTAACGCCAGGAGGCCTATAGTGGAAAAAGGTATATCTTCAAATTAAACTACACAGAAGCATTCTGTGAAACGTCTTTCTGTTCTGTGCAATCAACTAACAGAGTGGAAGCTTACTTTTGATTGAGTAGTTCTGAAGCACTCTTCATGTAGAAACTGCAAGTTGACATTCCGAGCGCTAAGTCTCCTACAGTGGAAAAAGGTATATATTCAAATAAAAACTACACGGAAGCATTCTGTGAAACTTCTTTCTGTTCTGTTCATTCAACTAACAGAGTTGAAGCTTACTTTTGATTGAGCAGTTCTGAAACACTCTTTCTGTAGAAACTGCAATTGCACATTCTTAACGCTAAGGGGCCTCTAGTGGAAAAAGGAATATCTTCAAATAAAAACTACAAAGAAGCATTCTTTGGAACTTCTTTCTGTTCTGTGCATTCAACTAACAGAGTTGAAGCTTACTTTTGATTGAGCAGTTCTGAAACACTCTTTCTGTAGAAACTTCAAGTGGACATCCTTAACGCTAAGGGGCCTATAGTGGAAAAAGGAATATCTTCATATAAAAACTACACAGAAGCATTCTGTGAAACTTCTTTCTGTTCAGTGCATTCAACTAACACAGTTGAAGCTTTCTTTTGATTGAGCAGTTCTGAAACACTCTCTCTGTAGAAACTGCAAGTGGACATTCTTAACGCTAAGGGGCCTAGAGTGGAAAAAGGAATATCTTCAAATAAAATCTACACAGAATCATTCTGTGAAACTTCTTTCAGTTCTGTCCATTCAACTAACAGAGTTGAAGGTTACTTTTTATTGAGCAGTCCTTAAACACTCTTTCTGCAGAAACTGCAAGTTGACATTCGGAGAACTAATGGGACTATAGTGGAAAAAGAAATATCTCCAATTAAAAACTACACATAAGCATTCTGTGAAACTTCTTTCTGTTCTGTGCATTCAACTAACAGAGTTGAAGCACACTTTTGATTGAGCAGTTCTGAAATACTCTTTCTGTAGAAACTGCAAGTGGACATTCTTAACGCTAAGGGTCCTATAGTGGAAAAAGGAATATCTTCAAATTAAAACTACAAAGAACTATTCTGTGAAACTACTTTCTGTGCTGTGCATTCAACTAACAGTGTGGAAGCTTACTTTTGATTGAGTAGTTCTGAAACACTCTTTATGTAGAAACTGCAAGTTGACATTCCGAGCGCTAAGGGTCCTAGGGTGGAAAAAGGAATATATTCAAATAAAAACTACACAGAAGCATTCTGTGAAACTTCTTTCTGTTCTGTGCATTCAACTAACAGAGTGGAAGCTTACTTTTGATTGAGCAGTTCTGAAACACTCTTTATGAAGAAACTGCAAGTGGACATTCTTAACGCTAAGTGGCCAATGGTGGAAAAAAGGGTATCTTAAATTAAAAACTACACAGAAGCATTCTGTGAAACTTCTTTCTGTTCTGTGCATTCAACTAACAGAGTTGAAGCTTACTTTTGATTGAGCAGTTCTGAAACACTCTTTCTGTTGAAACTGCAAGTGGACATTTTTAAGGCTAAGGTGCCTATAGTGGAAAAAGGTATATCTTCAAATAAAAACTACACAGAAGCCATCTGTGAAACTTCTTTCTGTTCTGTGCATTCAATTAACAGAGTGGAAGTTTACTTTTGATTGGTTAGTTCTGAAGCACTCTTCATGTAGAAACTGCAAGTTGACATTCCGAGCGCTAAGTCTCCTAGAGTGGAAAAAGAAATATATTCAAATAAACACTACACAGAAGCATTCTGTGAAACTTCTTTCTGTTCTGTGCATTCAACTAACAGAGTTGAGGCTTACCTTTGATTGAGCAGTTCTGAAACACTCTTTCTGTAGAAACTGCAAGTGCACATTCTTAACGCTAAGAGGCCTACAGTGGAAAAAGGAATATCTTCAAACAAAAACTAAAAAGAAGCATTCTTTGAAACTTCTTTCTGTTCTGTGCATTCAACCAACAGAGTTGAAGCATACTATTGATTGAGTAGTTCTGAAACACACTTTCTGTAGAAACTGCAAGTGGACATTCCAAGCGCTAATGGTCGTATTGTGGAAAAAGGAATATCTCCAAATAAAAACTACACAGAAGCATTCTGTGTAACTTCTTTCTTTTCTGTGCATTCAACTAACAGAGTTGAAGCTTACTTTTCATTGAGCAGTTCTGAAATACTCTTTCTGTGGGAACTGCAATTGGACATTCTTAACGGTAAGGCTCCTAAAGAGGAAAAAGGAATATCTTCAAATAAAAACTACACAGAAGCATTCTGTGAAACGTCTTTCTTTTCTGTGCATTCAACTAACAGAGTGGAAGTTACTTTTGATTTAGTAGTTCTGAAACACTCTTTATGTAGAAACTGCAAGTTGACAATCTGAGCGCTAAGTCTCGTAGAGTGGAAAAAGAAATATACTCCAATAGAAACTACACAGAAGCATTCTGTGAAACTTCTTTCTGTTCTGTGCATTCAACTAACAGAGTTGAAGCTTACTTTTGATTGAGCAGTTCTGAAACACTCTTTCTGTAGAAACTGCAAGTTGACATACCGAGCGCTTATGGTCCTATTGTGGAAAAAGGATTATCTCCAAATAAAAACTACACAGAAGCATTCTGTGAAATTTCTTTCTGTTCTGTACATTCAGCTAACAGAGTGGAAGCTTAGTTTTCATTGAGCAGTTCTGAAATTCTCTTTCTGTAGGAACTGCAAGTGGACATTCTTAACGCTAAGGGTCCTATAGTGGAAAAAGGAATATCTTCAAATAAAAACTACACAGAAGCATTCTGTGAAACTTCTTTCTGTTCTGTTCATTCAACTAGCAGAGTGCAAGCTTACTTTTGATTGAGCAGTTCTGAAACACTCTTTCTGTAGAAACTGCAAGTGCACATTCTTAACGCTAAGCGGCCTACAGTGGAAAAACGAATATCTTCAAATAACAACTACAAAGAAGCATTCTTTGAAACTTCTTTCTGTTCTGTGCATTCAACTAAGAGAGTTGAAGCTTACTTTTCATTGAGCAGTTCTGAAACACTCTTTCTGTTGAAACTGCAAGTGGACATCCTTAACGCTAAGGGGCCTATAGCGGAAAAAGGAATATCTTCATATAAAAACTACACAGAAGCATTCTGTGAAATTTCTTTCTGTTCTGTGCATTCAACTAACAGAGTTGAAGCTTTCTTTTCATTGAGCAGTTCTGAAACACTCTCTCTGTAGAAACTGCAAGTGGATAATCTTAACGCTAAGGGGCCTAGAGTGGAAAAACGAGTATCTTCAAATAAAATCTACACAGAATCATTCTGTGAAAGTTCTTTCAGTTCTGTCCATTCAACTAACAGAGTTGAAGGTTACATTTTATTAAGCAGTTTTGAAACACTCTTTCTGTAGAAACTGCAAGTTGACATTCGGAGAACTAAGGGGCCTATAGTGGAAAAAGTAATATCCCCAATTAAAAACTACACAGGAGCATTCTGTGAAATTTCTTTCTGTTCTGTGCATTCAGCTAAAGAGTTGAACCACACTTTTGATTGAGCAGTTCTGAAATACTCTTTCTGTAGAAACTGCAAGTGGACATTCTTAACGCTAAGGGTCTTATAGTGGAAAAGGAATACCTTGAAATAAAAATTACACAGAACTATTCTGTGAAACTTCTTCCTGTTCTGTGCATTCAACTAACAGAGTGGAGGCTTTCTTTTTATTGAGTAGCTCTGAAACACTCTTTATGTAGAAACTGCAAGCTGACATTCCGAGCGCTAAGGGTCCTAGGGTGGAAAAGGAATATATTCAAATAAAAACAACACAGAAGCATTCTGTAAAACTTCTTTCTGTTCTGTGCATTCAACAAACAAGGTTGAAGCGTACTTTTGACTGAGCAGTTCTGAAACGCTCTTTAGGAAAAACTGCAAGTGGACATTCTTAACGCTAAGAGGGCAATAGTGGAAAAAAGGATATCTTAAAATAAAAACTACACTGAAGCATTCTGTGAAACTTCTTCCTCTGTTGTTCATTCAACTAACAGAGTGGAAGCTTACTTTTGATTTAGTAGTTCTGAAACACTCTTTATGTAGAAATTTCAAGTTGACATTCCGAGCGCTACGGGTCCTAGGGTGGAAAAAGGAATACATTAAAATAAAAACTACACAGAAGCATTCTGTGAAACTTCTTTCTGTTCTGTGCATTCAACTAACAAAGGTGAAGCTTACTTTTGATTTAGCAGTTCTGAAACACACTTCATGAAGAAACTGCTAGTGGACATTCTTAACGCTAAGGGGCCAATAGTGGAAAAAGGGATATCTTCAAATAAAAACTACACAGAAGTATTCTGTGAAACTTGTTCCTCTTCTGTTCATTCAACTAACAGAGTAGAAGCTTACTTTAGATTGAGCAGTTCTTAAATACTCTTTCTGTAGAAACTGCAAGTGGACATTCTTAAGGCTAAGGGGCCTTTAGTGGAAAAAGGAATGTTTTCAAATAAAAACTACAAAGAAGCATTCTGTGAAACTTCTTCCTCTTCTATTCATTCAACTAACAGAGTGGAACCTTACTTTTGATTTAGTAGTTCTGAAACCCTCTTTATGTAGAAACTGCAAGTTGACATTCCGAGCGCTAATTCTCCTAGAGTGGAAAAGGGAATATATTCAAATAAAAACTACACAGAAGCATTCTGTGAAACTTCTTTCTGTTCTGTGCTTTCAACTAACAGAGCTGAAGCTTACTTTTGATTGAGCAGTTCTGAAACACTCTTTGTGTAGAAACTGCAACTGCACATTCTTAACACTATGGGACCTATAGTGGAAAAGGTTTATCTTCAAATAAAAACTACAAAGAAGCATTCTTTGAAACTTCTTTCTGTTCTGTGCATTCAACTAACAGAGTTGAAGTTTACTTTTGATTGAGCAGTTCTGAAACACTCTTTCTGTGGAAACTGCAAGTGGACATCCTTAACGCTAAGGGGCCAATAGTGGAAAAAGGAATATCTTCATATAAAAACTACACAGAAGCATTCTGTGAAACTTCTTTCTGTTCTGTGCGTTCAACTAACAGAGTTGATGGTTACTTTTTATTGAGCAATTCTGAAACACTCTTTCTGTAGAAACTGCAAGTTGACATTCTGAGAACTAAGGGGCCTATAGAGGAAAAAGAAATATTTCCAATTAAAAACTACACAGAAGCATTCTGTGAAACTTCTTTCTGTTCTGTGCATTCAACTAACAGAGTTGAAGCACACTTTTTATTGAGCAGTTCTGAAACACTCTTTCTGTAGAAACTGAAAGTTGACATTCGGAGAACTAAGGTTCCTATAGTGGAAAAAGGAATATATTCAATTAAAAACTACACAGAACTATTCTGTGATACTACTTTCTGTTCTGTGCATTCAACGAACAGAGTTGAAGCTCACTTTTTATTGAGCAGTTGTGAAACACTCTTTCTGTAGAAACTGCAAGTGGACATCCTTAACGCTAAGGGGCCTATAGTGGAAAAAGGAATATCTTCATATAAAAACTACACAGAAGCATTCTGTGAAACATCTTTCTGTTCTGTGCATTCAACTAACAGAGTTGAAGCACACTTTTGATTGAGCAGTTCTGAAATACTCTTTCTGTAGAAACTGCAAGTGGACATTCTTAACGCTAAGGGTCCTATAGTGGAAAAAGGAATATCTTCAAATAAAAACTACACAGAACTATTCTGTAAAACTACTTTCTGTTCTGTGCATTCAACTAACAGAGTGGAAGCTTACTTTTGATTGAGTAGTTCTGAAACACTCCTTATGTAGAAACTGCAAGTTGACATTCCGAGCGCTAAGGGTCCTAGGGTGGAGAAAGGAATGTATTCGAATAAAAACAACACAGAAGCATTCTGTGAAACTTCTTTCTGTTCTGTGCATTCAACTAACAAAGTTGAAGCTTACTTTTGACGGAGCAGTTCTGAAACCCTCTTTATGATAAAACTGCAAGTGGACATTCTTAACGCTAAGGGGCCATTAGTGGAAGAGGAGGTATCTTCAAATAAAAACTACACAGAAGCATTCTGTGAAACTTCTTCCTCTTCTGTTCATTCAACTAACAGAGTAGAAGCTTGCTTATGATTGAGCAGTTCTGAAACACTCTTTATGTAGAAACTGCAAGTGGACATACTTAAGGCTAAGGGGCCTAAAATGGAAAAAGAAATATTTTCAAATAAAAACTACACAGAAGCATTCTGTGAAACTTCTTTCTGTTCTGTGCATTCAACTAACACAGCTGAAGCTTACTTTTGATTGAGCAGTTCTGAAACACTCTTTATGAAGAAACTGCAAATGAACATTCTTAAGGCTAAGGGGCCTATAGTGGAAAAAGGAATATATTCATATAAAAACTGCACAGAAGCATTCTTTGAAACTTCTTTCTGTTCTGTGCATTCAACTAACAGAGTTGAAGCTTACTTTTGATTGAGCAGTTCTGAAAAGCTCTTTCTGTAGAAACTGCAAGTGGACATCCTTAACGCTAAGGGGCCTATAGTGGAAAAAGGAATATCTTCATATAAAAACTGCACAGAAGCATTCTGTGAAACTTCTTTCTGTTCTGTGTATTCAACTAACAGAGTTGAAGCTTTCTTTTGATTGAGTAGTTCTGAAACACTCTCTTTGTAGAAACTGCAATTGGACATTTTCAACGTAAATGGGCCTAGAGTGGAAAAAGGAATATCTTCATATAAAATCTACACAGAATCATTCTGTGAAACTTCTTTCAGTTCTGTCCATTCAACTAACAGAGTTGAAGGTTACTTTTTATTGAGCAGTTCTGAAACACTCTTTCTGTAGAAACTGCAAGTTGACATTTGGAGAACTAAGGGGCCTATAGTGGAAAAAGCAATATCTCCAATTAAAAACTACACAGAAGCATTCTGTGAAACTTCTTTCTGTTCTGTGCATTTAACTAACAGAGTTGAAGCACAATTTTGATTGAGCAGATCTGAAATACTCTTTCTGTAGAAACTGCAAGTGGACATTCTTAACGCTAAGGGTCCTACAGAGGAAAAAGGAATATCTTCAAATAAAAACTACACAAAACTATTCTGTGAAACTACTTTCTGTTCTGTGCATTCAACTAACTGAGTGGAAGCTTACTTTTGATTGAGTAGTTCTGAAACACTCTTTATGTAGAAACTGCAAGTTCACATTCCGAGCGCTAAGAGTCCTAGGGGGAAAAAGGAATATATTCAAATAAAAACTACACAGAAGCATTCTGTGAAACTTTTTTCTCTTCTGTGCATTAAACTAACAACGTTGAAGCTTACCTTTGAGTAGTTCTGAAACACTCTTTCTGTAGAAACTGCAAGTGGACAATATTAAGGCTAAGGGGCCTATATTGGAAAAAGGAATATCTCCAAATAAAAACTACACAGAAGCATTCTGTGAAAATTCTTTCTGTTCTGTGCATTCAGCTAACAGTGTTGAAGCTTACTTTTCATTGAGCAGTTCTGAAATACTCTTTCTGTAGAAACTGCAAGTGGACATTCTTAACGCTAAGGGTCCTGTAGTGGAAAAAGAAATATCTTCAAATAAAAAGTACACAGAATCATTCTGTGAAACTTCTTTCTGTTCTGTGCATTCAACTGAGTGGAAGCTTACTTTTGATTTAGTAGTTCTGAAACACTTTATGTAGAAACGGCAAGTTGATATTCCGAGCGCTAGGTCTCCTAGAGTCGAAAAAGGAATATATTGAAATAAAAACTACACAGAAGCATTCTGTGAAACTTCTTTCTGTTCTGTGCATTCAACTAACACAGTTGAAGCATACTTTTGATTGAGAAGTTCTGAAACACTCTTTCTGTAGCAACTGCAAATGCATATTCTTAACGCTAAGCGGCCTATAGTGGAAAAAGGAATATCTTCAAATAAAAACTACAAAGAAGCATTCTTTGAAACTTCTTTCTGTTCTGTCCATTCAACTAACACAGTTGAAGCATACTTTTGAATGAGCATTTCTGAAACACTCTTTCTGTAGAAACTGCAAGTGGACATACTTAACGCTAAGGGGCCTATAGTGGAAAAAGGATTATCTTCATATAAAAACTACACAGAAGCATTCTGTGAAACTTCTTTCTGTTCTGTGCATTCAACTAACAGAGTTGAAGCTTTCTTTTGATTGAGCAGTTCTGAAACACTCTTTCTGTAGAAACTGCAAGTGGACATTCGGAGAACTAAGGGGCCTAGAGTGGAAAAAGGAATATCTCCAATTAAAAACTACACAGAAGCATTCTTTGAAGCATCTTTCTGTTCTGTGCATTCAACTACCAGAGTTGAAGCATACTTTTGATTGAGTAGTTCTGAAACACGCTTTTTGTAGAAACTGCAATTTGACATTCCGAGCGCTAAGTCTCGGAGAGTGGAAAAAGGATTATATTCAAATAAAAACAACACAGAAGCATTCTGAGAAACTTCTTTCTGTTCTGTGCATTCAACTAACAGAGTGGAAGCTTACTTTTGACTGAGCAGTCCTGAAACACTCTTTATGAAGAAACTGCAATTGGATATTCTTAACGCTAAGTGGCCAATAGTGGAAAAAAGGATACCTTCAAATAAAAACTACACAGAAGCATTCTGTGAAACTTCCTCCTCTTCTGTTCATTCAACTAACAAAGTTTAAGCTTACTTTTCATTTAGTAGTTCTGAAACACTCTTTATGTAGAAATTTCAAGTTGACATTCCGAGCGCTAAGGGTCCTAGGGTGGAAAAAGGAATATATTCAAATAAAAACTACACAGAAGCATTCTGTGAAACTTCTTTCTGTTCTGTGCATTCAACTAACAGAGTTGAAGCACACTTTTGATTGAGCAGTTCAGAAACACACTTTATGAAGAAACTGCAAGTGGACATTCTTAAAGCTAAGGGGCCAATAGTGGAAAAAGGGATATCTTCAAATAAAAACCACACAGAAGCATTCTGCGAAACTTCTTCCTGTTCTGTTCATTCAACTAACAGAATTGAAGCTTCCTTTTGATTGAGCAGTTCTGAAACACTCTTTCTGTAGAAACTGCAATTTGATATAACGAGCGCTAATGGTCCTACTGTGGAAGAAGGAATATCTCCAAATAAAAACTACACAGAAGCATTCTGTGAATCTTCTTTCTGTTCTGTACATTCAGCTAACAGAGCTGAAGCTTAATTTTCATTGAGCATTTCTGAAATACTCTTTCTGTGAGAACTGCAAGTGGACATTCTTAACGCTATGGGTTCTATAGTGGAAAAAGGAATATCTTCAAATAAAAACTACACAGAAGCATTCTGTGAAACTTCTTTCTGTTCTGTGCATTCAACTAACAGAGTGGAAACTTACTTTTCATTTAGTAGTTCAAAAACACTCTATGTAGAAACTGCAAGTTGACAATCGGAGCGCTAAGTCTCCTACAGTGGAAAAAGGAATATATTCAAATAAAAACTACACAGAAGCATTCTGTGAAACTTCTTTCTCTTCTGTGCATTCAACTAACAGAGTTGAAGATTACTTTTGATTGAGCAGTTCTTAAACACTCTTTCTGTAGAAACTGCAAGTGCGCATTCTTAACGCTAAGCGGCCTATAGTGGAAAAATTATTACCTTCAAATAAAAACTACAAAAAAGCATTCTTTGGAAATACTTTCTGTTCTGTGCATTCAACTAACAGAGTGGAAGCTTACTTTTGATTGAGTAGTTCTGAAACACTCTTTATGTAGAAACTGCAAGTTGACATTCCGTGCGCTAAGGGTCCTAGGGTGGAAAAAGAAATATATTCAAATAAAAACAACACAGAAGCATTCTGTGAAACTTCTTTCTGTTCTGTGCATTCAACTAACAGAGTTGAAGATCACTTTTGATTGAGCAGTTCTGAAACACTCTTTCTGTAGAAACAGCAAGTGCACATTTTTACCGCTAAGGGGCCTATAGTGGAAAAAGGAATATCTTCAAATAAAAACTAAAACAAGCATTCTTTGAAACTTCTTTCTGTTCTGTGCATTCAACTAACAGAGTGGAAGCTTACTTTTGGTTCAGTAGTTCTGAAGCACTCTTCATGTACAAACTGCAAGTTGGCATTCCGAGCGCTAATTCTCCTAGAGTGGAAAAAGAAATATATTCAAATAAAAACAACACAGAGGCATTCTGTGAAACTTCTTTCTGTTCTGTGCATTCAAATAACAGAGTTGAAACTTACTTTTGATTGAGCAGTTCTGAAGTACTCTTTCTGTAGAAACTGCAGGTGCACATTCTTAAGGCTAAGGGGCCTATTGCGGAAAAAGGAATATCTTCAAATAAAAACTACACAGAAGCATTCTGTGAAACTTCTTTCTGTTCTGTGCACTCTACTAACAAAGTTGAAGCTTACTATTGATTGAGCAGTTCTGAAACACTCTTTATGAAGAAACTCCAAGTGGACATTCTTAACGCTAAGGGGCCAATAGTGGAAAAAGGAATATCTTCAAATAAAAACTACACAGAAGGATTCTGTGAAACTACTTTCTCTTCTGTGTATTCAGCTAACAGGGTTGAAGCATACTTTTGATTGAGCAGTTCTGAAATACTCTTTCTGTAGAAACTGCAAGTGGACATTTTTAACGCTAAGGGTCCTATAGTGGAAAAAGGAATATCTTCAAATAAAAACTACACAGAACTATTCTGTGAAACTTCATTCTGTTCTGTGCATTCAACTAACAGAATGGAAGCTTACTTTTGATTGCGTAGTTCTGAAACACTCCTTATATAGAAGCTGCAAGTTGACATTCGGAGCGCTAAGTCTCCTAGAGTGGAAAAAGTAATATATTCAAATAAAAACTACACTGAAGCATTCTGTGAAACTTCTTTCTGTTCTGTGCATTCAAGTAACAGAGTTGAAGCACTCTTTTGATTGAGCAGTTCTCAAACACACTTTATGAAGAAACTGCAAGTGGACATTCTTAACGCTAAGGAGCCAATAGTTGAAAAAGGGATATCTTCAAATAAAAACTACACAGAAGCATTCTGTGAAACCTCTTCCTCTTCTGTTCATTCAACTAACAGAGTAGAAGCTTACTTTTGATTGAGCAGTTCTGAAACGCTCTTTCTCTACAAACGGCAAGTGGACATTTTTAAGCCTAAGGGGTCTATAGTGGAAAAAGGAATACCTTCAAATAAAAACTACACAGAAGCATTCTGTGAAACTTCTTTCTGTTCTGTGCATTCAACTAACAGAGTGGAAGCTTACTTTTGATTGAGTAGTTCTGAAACACTCTTTATTTAGAAACTGAAAGTTGACATTCCGAGCGCTAAGGGTCCCACAGTGGAAAAAGGAATATATTCAAATAAAAACTACACAGAAGCAATCTGTGAAACTTCTTTCTGTTCTGTGCATTCAACTAACAAATTTGAACCTTAATTTGATTGAGCAGTTGTGAAACTCTCTTTATAAAGAAACGGCAAGTGGACACCTGAACGCTAAGGGGCCAATAGTGGAAAAAGTG